>NW_017534900.1:11663-17875 GCF_001853355.1 Bactrocera latifrons
ACATACTAAAACATATTTGTTTCAAATATCAGTTTCAACGTCCTACATGTAAGCTTTAAACATTTGCTTAACATAACGTGTAACAGCTTGTACAAACATACGGTGATGGAAAAATATCGGACAACAACGGTACTAACCATTTGTTTATTGGTTTATTTATGGCATACATAATTTATTGGCGTACCCAATGCAGTACTGCTGGCCGACTAACCTAGTAAAATTGAGGAGAGAAAGTGTTGGTTTAGTTGAAGTGTACACATCCACATAAAAGGTCGATAAACTAAAAGATGTACGAAATGTTCGTATACATTTTAATTAAAAGTAGTAAGTAATACAAGCACAATTTATAAACTTTTTTCTTTTTAAATAACTCTTTCTGCATTTCAATAAGCTTCAAACATAATGGCCGAATGTCAGCCGGAAGTTCGATAATATTTATGTTAAGTATATGAGAGCTAAGGACAGTATTGAGCAGATTTTAACTTCTTTTGGTATAAGGACATGCTCTTATCACTAAAATATTCATCGCGATATTCAAAACTGGTACTTATAGGCTGACCGAAAATCCAATTTCCGTCTTTTGCGACTTTTAGTATTTTTCAACATACATAAAAGTACGCCAAAATTATAAATAAAGGGAAAGATATTGAATTATTCATCAATATTTTTTTTTTGTTTCGCCTTAAAAGTAATCCCAACCAGATGTAGAATAGTTACGCCAACGAATTTGAAAAAAACTTTTTGGAATGGAGTTCACCTTTATCTATCTAAATCAGTAAGAACATTTCAAATTACTAATAGTCTCAACGATTTGCTACATTAAGTGTTTTTAAAGTTTTTGACATTATTGTTACCACATATTACCCTTCGACGTGAATGAACAATAATATATTGACTGCTTTGTTGTTTCTGCCACTTAGTGTTGTGTTTAATGAAGTGAAAAGCAGTTCATAAATTTTGAATGATGACATAATAGTAACGATAATTTTCTCCTTAGTCACTCCAACAAATAGCAAGCATCTTTTCTGCTTTACACGTTTACTTTGTCATCGCTGTTTTGTGGTGGCAAGTATTTAATTAAGGGATTAATTAAACTTTTAAATAAATAGGGTGCAAGCATGATGACGCTGTCAAAGTGGGTTAATTGAGAAAGCCATACCAATTAATCAGTTTACTGTGGACGATAAAATTTCAAAGTGGAAAGTGATATCATATGGCTATTATATTTCTTGCGAAAAAAGTTATACAATGATTTTAATTGCCTAACTTAAAAGTAGAGGAATGTCCACAGATTTTTCTTTTAGGTTTTGATTGTTATTCGATCTTTGTATACTTTATATTAATGAATGACGGAATTTTGGGGGTCACGTGTAGTAAAACTCGTTGTTTTATAAAAATTAATTTAAGTAAAAAATCCTTGATTATTATAATACTAATAGCGCTTAAAAGTTTTTAAAATCGGAAAAATTCTTGAATATTCTAAAATTAAGATATTTTGACTAGCTATGCATTTTCTTGTACTAAAGGGTTTTTTAATGGAAAAACACAGAAAGATGATGACAAATTTATCATTCGAAAGAACATTCTTTAGCAAATGTGTTTTTAAGTTTATATCTTTTAAATGTTGGCCGCGCTGCGTCCGTTGAGTCCAATTTCGACTGATAAATGGCGAATTACACGCGGGGTTATCAGCACAGACTTCAAACTTTACATGTCTCTACAGGAAAAATTCTAACGGTGTGATATCAAACGATATTGGTGGCCAATCGACTATCCCAAAACTAGAAATTTTCTGTTTACTGAACGGTTTTCTCATTAAGTCCATTGACGGTTACGTTCTCACCGGCATCATTTTTGAAGAAATATGAACCGTTGATTCCACCGACCCACAGAGGAAACCAAATCATCGTTTTTTTCTGGATGAGATGGCAGGCTGTGTTACTATAAACAAACAAACGCATTCAATACTTTTCACAATTCAAATTCAACACTTCACAACCTGTGCAACCACAGCAAACGAAAAACCAACTTGAAGCAGGAAGTGCAACGCAGTCAAATTTTTGAAAAGAAAAGTATAGCAAGTAAATATGAGGGCAGTGCTGCAAACTTTTTACTCTCTTCCCTTCGTCCAGCCAATTACTAGGAGCAGCTGCGCATTTAGTTAGGCAGTAAAGCTTCGAAACTCTAGGCGATTCGAACTTTAGGCGTTTGTTCAGTAGTGGTCGGGCATAACAGCTCTAGGAGAAGCATTTATACACCAATGGAAATTGCATTGAGACATGAAAATTTAACAGGCAAATTTTTAGAAGTATGTTGAAGTATGAGGCATAAAAGTGGCTAGGAAATATTCCGAAGTCGCAGCCTGTACCAAAGCTATTAATATTGCGTTCAGCGTCAAGTTGTATAAATTATGCATACATATGTATTTATATATCAACATATTTACGGCTTTTTAATAACCTTGAAATATATACTACTTTTATATTTTGAATGTAGAAAAATTTAAGGTCACATATCTGGCCTTTTAGGAATAATATCTAGAACTTTCTGTACTAGAAGAAGTGTCGTTTATGTACTTTGAAAACCGTAAAAATTAAATCAACTATAGGCAAATACAGGTGTAAAAAATAGTTAAAATTTTTTAACTAAGACAGCCCTGCTTTCACTATATTTTAAGTGTCATGTTTCTGCTATTAATGCGAAGGCAAGAAGGCCATTTTTATACATGTCTGCAAATGTTATTCGGTTGTATAAGTCTACCGATAAGTATGACTTTGACTACTGATGCACGTTGGAAATTTTAACGGTAAAAAATAATATAAACCCTTTTATGAATGTTAGGGAAATCAATGAATTGTTCGCCCGTCAAAGGATTAAGAAATTTTTGAAGGTATCTCTTTGTTAGTGACAAAACATATCTTTATAAGAGACTAATTACCATGCCCTTTTTTTCATTAATCATTTCTTCGTACATGGCTTGGTTTTGCATGATTATTATTTTTTTCGCAACTATCATTTCCTCGTAACCTCCGATGTTTTTCACTGGTCAACGCATCCAAAAGTGTCAAATAAGTTTTATCCATAAAATGAGATTCAAGGTATTTTTGGTATGTGTGTGAACTTACCTGTTTGAATACTTGAATTATGGTAGCAACTTAAACATCTCTGCATATACATAAAGAATGTAATTTCACTATTCCACATATTACTACTTCTGTTCGCATAGAGAGTCAATGTGTTTTAACGTGAATACCTGTCTATGAAAGACTAAACTCCACGGTGCTTTCTATTGCTAGAAGCACGTAGATCAATACAATGCGTTGATCAGCGCCCCAAAGCATAAATGCATTTTGCATTTAATCCTTGGTTCCGATTGGTTCGGGTGGATAGGGACCGTATAAACTCAATGACTGGTTGCATTTGTAGCTGGGACAAATGCCTTATATTTTGAGATATAAATATAAAGCTAAGAATTTTACTTCCAGCTGAATATTATAGCACTTATCTGACTTAGACTATGTTGACATCAAAACATGGTCTCTAAAGCCTGACATAGTGCATATGGCTTATAGTCGCCTCTTACGACAGGCATGCCTTGCCGCGGGTATATTCGGTTTCCCCCCGCTCTGGAGGGGTCCCCCCTACCCTTTCTTTTTTTCTTCAGGTTGGTCAGTTTTCTCACATACTTGATTACCACAAGAGCAAGGCTGTCGAAAGCACATACATACCATACAAACCTTGACAAAGTTTACATGGGGTGCAAAGTGTTCAGCCATCTTGACATGCCTTTTTATGGCTGCACGAAATTTAAAATTGGAATGAAAAGAACTGTACTGCTACATCATAAAATAAAGTTAAATGGGATTAAACTGTTTTACGCCAAAATTATTTGATTATATGCATTTAGTACAAGGTCAGAAGAAAGAAAAATATAACAAAATTTCTTACATTTCACTGAATCATGTAGAAAATATTACGTTATTTCATATCTCGAAAAATTTTGAAAAAATAGATTTCAAAGCCAAACAAAACCAAAACAACGCTAACTCCAATTACACTGAAGCATAAAAACCCTTCATAAATAAAAAATATTACTTAAAGTAGTTGATTTTGTTCGGTCAGTTCGAATCACAGCTGTATACTATTCGAACAGCTTTTTGCTATAGTGATCCGATATCGAAGAATTCAAGAAAGGAATAGCTGAGGTCCTAATTCGCGTATATACAGACAACTGAACGCGGCTATCCGAGATTTATTTTTACTCGCAGCGCAGGAGATGCCTTTTCGGCCAACAGCCCGAAGTGCTTTTTTCTTTTCAAAGGCGTTTTAGTGGTGTAACTCGTTGCTGTCCTTTGCTCAACCCCGCGGCAGAACATGCTTTATCAAGCACTTTGTGTAATGAGCACTTTTCTGTTGAAAAGTGTTCCGAGGGAGGCTTTGCTCAAATAATAAAATTTTATTCTATTTATTTATGATTTATCATATTTTTATACATATATTTTATGTTTACATAGCACTATTTAGTTCAGTGGCTATATTAAATTCTTTTGTGTTTGTTTTGTTACTTTTGTTGTAATTACTCACAATTTTCTCAGAAAACATGTTTTTAGTTATTATCAGGCAATTAAAAGAATAATTTTGATGCTTTTATTTAGCATAGTATTAATTTCAAGAAGAAAAAAATCCTATTTGGCAACACTTTGGTCTAATTCAACATACCAAGGCTTTTGTCAAATGTCCAATTAAGAATAATAAGAGTTCCTCATGTGGTGTAGTAAATGTGTAACAGAAAAGGAGCATTCATCTCTATAGAACGTGAAAAAAATCACATTATCATGGGTAGAGATTTAATTTCTTTTATTTCGTTGCAAATAGCATCGATGCGTTGAAAACAATCAACTTCTTTGGCATAGTTATTACATGTATACAACAATAAGCTACTTATGTGCTTGTTTATTATTTCTTCTGTTCRTTTGTTTGTGTGTTTATGAGATTTGAACGCTAACTTTTTAATTGTTGTAGCGAATATTTTGTAAAATATAAAATAATATATAAAATTCACTAACTAGACGTGCTAGTTCTAAGACTTCGGATCTTCGAAGATCTCAAACTAAGTAGTACATTGTTTATGCGAAGTTTCCATATTTAGTCGAATACACTTATCTATGGCCATTTAGAGTTACACTATTTTTTTCCTTTGTTCAGTATTTGATATTTTTTTGACAATTTAATTTGTGCTCTGAGTATATGTACTTTTCTCAATACGCAGCGTGGAAAAGTTTACTTACGCCTGACGTTTACAAATTGGTATCAATCTGCGAGTCCAACGTTCTTTGAGTGGTGTTCGTCCCCCTCGATGTCAATGGGCATCACACTAGCAATTACTTCAGCAGCGATACTTGATATTGTTCAGAAAGCACTGATAATTCTTAGTGCCGACAGCCTGTACACTGTGCTTATTTGTGTGGCATATACTTTATTGCCTAACGCCTGGATCGATATTGGATCAACATCTAGGTTGATCAGCGCGCAATATTTTTTGTTCCACCTTTGAATCACTTGCCACTAACAACGCATCTCGATCTTTTTTATGGATTACTAACTCTAAGCGGTTTCTTACTTACTTACGTGAACTTTGCCAATTATGTCAAGCATGCACTGAGGTTTATGTGATGAATGTTCTTCCGGAGATCTTTCTGGTTTGGGAACTCCAATCGCTGGACTTTTCACGAGTCGAAGAATATCACTTCCTTTTAACATGCATGTTACCTTTTTACGAAAAATTTTCGTTTGAAAGTCACGACTTCTTTTAAAACCCTGTTTGGTTTGCCATCTAATTCAAGCATCTTGGTGCATTTAATTTTTCTGGCTATGGCAAATATTTCTTATTCACTAACTAGCCGTGCTAGTTCTAAGACTTCGGTTCGTGGCTTACCATAAGTAACAAGGTGGAATTATGGAAACATAATTTCGGCGATATTTCTCATAAGAGATCCGCTTTTGTGTTCTTGTGCCTTTTTTTTATAATTTCTTTCATTCAGTAAACTGTTCCCCAAGGACCCTCGTTTGCTTCTTCACGGAGTCTTCAAAACAATTATCCTTACTGTGGCCAATGGCCGAAATCGAAAGCTTCTTCTGAACTTTTAATATTTTCTGAAACTGTTTGGATTTTCTCGACATTGATTGCGTTGAAAGTGGCGTCTAGCGGTATT
>NW_017534900.1:28635-32854 GCF_001853355.1 Bactrocera latifrons
CTTTTACTGTGTTTCGGTTATAACGACCTGTATATCCACCTTTCTGTTATCAGACAGACAAAAAAATAATAAAGCACACAGGTGAACAAAATGATAAAAGATATTTTACAAATTTGGGAAAATAACGCTGTAATACACATAATGACCACAATAATGATATCAAAATAGGAATCTATTAACAAGCATACAATAAAACTTTAACAAAGTACATTCACAAGTTAAGAATAACCTGTACAAATTAAGTGGGGAGGGCTAAGATAAAGAGCTTCGAAGAAAAATTTGTAGGCAAAGGAAGTTTTTTATAGTGTTTTTAAAAATATTTGTGTACGACTTCTGGTATACAATCCAGTTATCAGGATACGAATTTTGTATTCTTATGTAATAAAAAATTGGTATATAACATAAATTTTTCCACAATATAAGACTATTACATTATTGTCCACAATACAGCGCACCCAACAGTGTACTCTCAATCTGTGTGATTAAATTCATGAAAACACAGGGAGGATGAATTATGGTGGAATGACGTTAAGTAAATAATAAAGAAAATAAAAATTAAATAAAACATCGGACAAATTCGTCGACAGTTTCTTTTTTAGTAAACAGCTTTAGATCCCATTATGATGCGTGGAACTTTATCCTGAATTACACTTAACTTTAAATTTGAAATATATCTAGCTATATATTATTAAGTGCCACAGACAGCTGTTAGGTGAACAAAATTTTAATACTCCGTAACAACAGGTGGAAAGAATATACAAGTTATTATTATTAAATAATAACTAATGTAAAACAAAAAGCCACTAAATGCCTTCTACGAAAGTCAAACCTTCAGACCCTTAAACTAACTCCATTAAACACGGCGCTAACAGTTAAAGCACGAAAAAAAATAAAAATAAAACCAAACAAAATAAAATCCAACTTAAAGAGGTAGGTGCAATGCAAGGAAATATGAGATGGGAAAGAAGCCAACATTGCATCTAGTTTCGGTGCCCTGCCAACGCTGTTAGTCACACATCTAATGACAAATATGATACATATACATACATATATATAAGTAATGTATGTAATCCAGTTGGTGCCGACAGTTTCTTTAACACATGAGAATTTTAATGACGAAATACTTTAGTTGCTTGATAGCAGTTACTTTATATGTACTTAGTTTGGTTTGGATTTCATAACAAATAATCCTGTGGACGTCGTAACGTTTCGCAAACATGCGCTCTGTTTAATATTCGATCAACATAATCGCCTAGGATAATAATGTTGGATGCGTTTTCCACCATGTTTACTCTAGTAGATAATTCACATCCTCAGGGGCGACGTACATTTTGCACCGACGGTATATAAGCGGTGAAGCTCACTTTTAGTTGAATGAGTACGCTACAAACCAAAATTTTCGTATGAAAACCCAAAAGTCACTATTTGATGTATTCGAAGGGCAGAGGGTACCGTTGTTCCATATTTCTTCAAAAATAAGGACGCTCAATGGAAAACTTTATAAATAATATTTGTAGTGGGGTTATTCAAAGTCGATTTTCTGGGTAGATAACCCCGATTGATTGACAACATGAAGGTGGAAAAAAATCAAAAATTATGCTTCTCGGCTGGGATTTATTTAAGAAGTATTTCTCCCTGATTCGATTTAAGGAAATTTCAAAAAAAAAAAAAAAAAAAAAAAAAAAAAAAAAAAAAAAAAAAAAAAAAAAAAAAAAAAAAAAAAAAAAAAAAAAAACGGTAACCTCAAATTTAATTAAATCAATTTCATTTAATGGGGAATGATTCGAAAGAACGCGAACTGGCACCATTTTCATAGAAATGTGTACCACCAGCTCAAAATTGGATCACCCGTTATTACAGTTAATATACATATGCAGAGAATAATATATTATTTGTTGCTTAATCAAGAATTTTGGATGATAAGCGTTTCCGCTGTCATTATCAGAGTTTTCTAAAATAGTAAAATAACTAAATATTTATGTACTAGTATATTGTATTTAATATAATAGTAACCGATGCCCAGAGCATACTGAAATTGTAGAGGGAACGTTTCTCCAGCCCGCTTAATGGCAGTTAATGCATGAGGGTGAAACCGATTCCCTAATCGTAGTCGATGGATTGCCGGCCGAGCTATTCAAACAGGTTCTTTGTTAAATATAGTTGGGTGAAAGTATGCCCAACGATTGGAATTTAAGTGTGTGTATTGTGTAAAATATTAAATCACACCGACTTTAGACCTGGCGAATCAACAACTGACCAGATATTCACCATGCACCAAATCTTGGAAAGGACCCGTGAAAGGAGAACCGACACTCACCACCTCTTCGCCGATTTCAAAGCTACTTCCGACAGCACGAAAAGGAGGTGCCTTTATGGCGCGATGTCTGAATTGGTATCCCCGAAGACAGCGGCTACGCTGGCTAGCTCATGTTGTCCGAAAGGACGAAAACACTTCAGCTCTGAAAGTATTCGACGCAGTACCCGTCGCAGGAAGCAGAGGAAGAGGGAGATCTCCACTCCGTTGGAAGGACCAGGTGGAGAAGGACCTGGCTTCGCTTCAAATCTCCAATTGGCACCACCTAGCGAAAAGAAGAAACGACTGGCGCGCTGTCCAATCTAATTTTATTTTTTTTTTCAATATCTTCGGAGTGTGTACCGCTGTCTAAAATAATAATCAGTGGCAAATTTCTTTAAGATATATCGTCATATAAAAAGCAGTTTTCAAACAAGAAGTTTATTCCGATCGTTCAGTTTGTGGTGCAGTTTGGCTTCACCAAATAAGCAAACTCACACGGAGAAAAGAACCGGTGCAAAATTTCTGATCGAAGTATCAGAAAATCGCGTGAATTGTCTAAGCAACATCCATCACAATCACGCCATAGACAGTAAAACGAGTACCACTACTTTCGCCAATTGCTTTTAATCAAATAGTAGCAACATGTAAACATCACACAAACGATGAGGAAACAACAGTCATATAACGGTGCCATTCACAAACATTGACTGGCTGTCCTGCGGCCAACGTATAAAATAAAAGCCGATTTCCACCAGCCCTCCCGACGCCGGCAAACATGTTAGGGTTAACAAGTAAAATAGCCTATAGAATACCTACTAGTACATACTACACATACATACATAATGTATGCACAATCAATTGTATATTTGCATGCCAGCAGCAACATTTCATAATGGTTGACAGCTTAAGATATGCCTGCCTACCAGCTGCTGATGTGGTGAAATTTTACTGCGTACATATGTATAGTGTGTTGTGTAGTAGCGTCGAAGACAATGATCAGCTTGTGGACAACATATCCTGAGTGTATGTTGCCAATCAATTGTTGTGTCTTACTCATCGCCATGATGTACAAATCGGAAGAGTTGCCGTTCTCAGGAAAGTTTATTCGACTTCACTAATAATAAAAAAAATAATAAAAATAAAAATAAATTAAAATTTTATGTTTTCATTGGAATACAAATTGAAAGAATTGTTATGTTATTATGTATATCCTTTTATGGCCTGCATCATTTTCTAATCTTTCACACCTATCTGTACGTTAATTTCATCACTTTTCACCAATATTATATTTATAAAACGGATTAAGAGTTAATAAAGTATTGAAATGCAATAATTTTGTCTTGCATTAAAATTCTGATAAAGAACAGCACAAGCAAGAAACAAAATTCGAATGCAAAAACAGCCTGGAAAAATTAAAAATACAGTGAGACAACTCAATCAGAAGAATMAAAACTCGAACGTATCTACGTATTTCGAATTGTTGCGATAGTAAATAAACTTTCCATTTCATGTTTTGCTTCACGATTCGCCCTCTTTCTGTACAGATTTCTAGCTGCCTCTAAAAACATCTATGACGCATATAATTTATGTATAACAGGTTCTGCATAAACAAAGTTTCAACATCTTAAAAATTCGTTGAAAAGTCATGAAATGAGGCTGAAAAGTTGGAATAATAAATATGTTTTCAACCAAACTTTGTTTCAAAAGACTCYTGTACAAAGATTATACTGTACAGTGCAAACGTTAATGTGATGAGGATTTTGAACAATACGAAATTCAAACATCGTGTGATCCAAGCAGACCTACGTTTCCAACAGCCCTTTTTATGTTGTCAAGTTGTTTTTGTTCAGTATTTSCCGGCATTTTATAATGGAAAAACTTACGCGTGAACAACGTTTAAAAATCTTTTAACTTCTAACTTTC
>NW_017534900.1:36569-37683 GCF_001853355.1 Bactrocera latifrons
TCCTTCTGTGCAAGCGACAATTTGAGTAAAACTTGAGATAGCTTGATTAAATTGGGTAACCGTGTTCCGTGGCACAACGGTGAGGAGGAGTTAGTAATAAGTTAAAAGGCGTCATAACTGTAGTTTGACGTTAGGGATCTGTAATAGCAAGAGCAGCTTTGGACAAAAAATTTAAAGAAAATATCCATTGCCCCGCCATCTTATAGGTTTAAAGTATACATCTCCCAAATAATACAACATAGAATTACAAGATTCACTTGGAATAAATGACATTTCAATTGACATTGGGTGATGGGTGATAACCAAAAAGTTTTGATAAATCAACAAATAATTACCTCAGAGGCATTAAATTCTACATCTGAAATTTCACATAAGGGTTTTATAAGAGCCCGGATCAAATGAATAATAGGCGTGGCTCCGTCTGCGTTTTGGTAAAAAAAAACCGTACAAATACAACATTAAGACTTAACTTAGTATTTTAAATTATCTATAAATTCCTAGGCTAGTATAAAAATGAGCGAAATCGGACTACAGCTCCTCCAAATTGATGTTTTAAGTGCTAAACATCTAGTTGTTTCTGGTTATGTATGAAAGATCGCACTACCGTGGTGAAGAGTAATCCGTCTTCTATTGGTTTTCTTTAAAGAAAACTGACAAGCAAATGATTATGTATCACTAAGAATTTAATGTTCTGAAATGTGCTAGTGATATAGTAGTGATACGTTCAGTTGTCCCTAAAAAAAGCAGCCAACCATTTGCTTGGAAATGCTTCGTGATCTATCAGCTTTTTTTGGATTCGGCTCATTTTTCTGCTGTTTACTTTCAGCAATTCACGATTTATCAGCTGTCACGTCATCGCAAACGAGTCTCAACGTTCCGTTATCGCACTCTTCCAACATTACTCTTGATCAAACCCAACGAGTCTGGTTTTGAGCAATTGCCAAATTGTGTTACATCCAATTTGAAAAAAAAAAAATTTCTACAGTAAAATGTTCATGCAACATCGAATGCTGTCTCTATCTCACTTGACCATCTGGATATTTTAGTTTACTCACAGCATCAGTAATTTTCGGAACAAAATCTGATTATTTCACGAAATAACTTTTGGAGTGAT
>NW_017534901.1:0-1279 GCF_001853355.1 Bactrocera latifrons
ATTGAAGAGAAACCTGGTTCATTATCGCAGGTAATGTGTTTTGTCTCGGGAAAGCTTTGAAGTATGTCGAGGACCTTTTGATCTAGGTCTATTCTGTCATCTATTTGTTTGATTACTAAGTGTTTGGAATAAGCGTCTACTGCTGTTAAGAATTTTAATTTCTGTACAAAAAATATGTCTCTATGAATTTGTTCTCCCTCTCTTTCTGGTAAAGAGCTTCACCGATTGGCACTCTTTGAGGATGGCGATTGTATTTGTTTTTGTTAAATACATGTGTCACAATTTCGAACATATTCCTTAAATTGTTTGGTCATGTCTGGCCAATAATATAATTTACATATTTGTTTTAAGTTTTCTCTACAATTTCCATGTGCTCGATTGTGTGTTTCCTCGACAATCGTGTTTTGATCTTCTGTGTTAGTTATCTCCGTTGGGAAATTTTTAGTATAAAGAAATTTAACATTGAATATTTTTAATAATTTGAATTTTATTTCGTACAAATCTTCTACGGTGCAATGTATACCTGTAACCACATTTGGTTTCGAAAATTCTTTAAGTATATTTATCAAATTGTCAACTGTATCATAATCTATAATGTGCCGTGTTTTTTCGAAATTTGTAATTGAATCATGTATGGTGAATCTAGCTTTACTCAGTAATATCTGTTGCGAATATTGATTTAGTGGTCGGGTTGTTTCTGCTATATTTGTATTGTCGCTACTTTCTGCTAAATGTTGAGTGCTGGTACTTGAAATGTCTGATATATTGTGTAAGTATTGTCGTGAAATAGCGTCTGCTACAACGTTAGTTTTTCCCGGTTTTTATATGATTTTTGGAGAATATTCTTCGATTAATACATGCCATCGCTTCATTTTAGCATTAGGACTACGAGTAGAAACTGCAAATGTTAAAGGTTGACGATCCGTGTGGATTTCTAGGCTTGTAACGCCATAAAGGTAATTCCTTAAAGTTTTCAAAGCAAATACGATAGCATATAACTCTTTCTCATATGTTGCATAATTTAATTCAGTGTTATTTAATGTCTTTGATATGAACGTGATTGGTTTATGTTCTTGGGACAGAACTCCTCCGACTGCAAAATTTGATGCGTCAGTAGTTAAAATAAATTTTTTGTATAGTCTGGTTGTGCGAGTTCAATTTGGTTTGCTAATAGATTTTTKAGTTTTTCACATGCGATAACTGCTTCTTGGTCTAAATCCAGTTTTACTTTCTTTGACATATGTTGGGAAATTCTTCCATTTTCTCCTGACAAGTATCT
>NW_017534901.1:8639-23189 GCF_001853355.1 Bactrocera latifrons
TATTGTTGATTTTAATATTCTTTGTTTATGTTAATTCTATTTGTTATGATAGGCGGTTGGCTTGATCCTATGGATGAATGTGGTGTCGACTTACATACGTCACATATGTGTCTACCAGAGATGAGTGGGATAGGATTTTATTTTAGTGGGTTTGGGTTGCATTAACTTTGTTGAAAGAAATGAAATAGACAAAATTAATTTTGAGGCAGTAGTATGTACATTCGTACGTATGGCCAGTACGTCAGGCACTCACTTCGGTAGAAACAAAAAAAACGTTACCAGTGAAAGTCTAGTTGATTCCAAAAAGGTACTACTACCACCTTTACATATTAATTTGAGTTTAATGAAGAATTTTGTTAATATAGACAGAAATGGAAGAGGTTTTTGTGTCTGAAATAAAAATTTCCAAGAGTCAATGAAGCAAAAATTAAGGGGATAAGTGACGAACATGGGGAACGTTTCCAACAAGACATTTATGTTATGGAGAAACGATATCAAGCCAAGTGTAGTGCCAGTTTTCTTGCCGAATACTGCTGGACATTGTTAAGGGATACTCCAAAAACCAAATATCACCGAAAAACATCGCCAGTAATATTTTAAGGTACTCTTTGGTGAATAAAATAATATATCAATAATATGTCTATCGCTGTTTTTTTTTAAGTAAAATCTCTCTTAGCAAAAAAAAATTATAGGTGATAGAAGAAATCTGTAGCTATTTTCAGCATTTGTGGCAATTTTTATATAATACTTGTAAACGGTTTGTTCTGTTCATCTCACAAAAAACAAGTGGATTTTTGTTTACCAGTGTTATTAATTAATTTATACGATTATTTTTTCAAAGTAAAAGGAATCATTCAGAGAGACTCCTGCTAATAAGGAAGAGGTTTAGAAGATAGCAGTCTTCGACTGTTTTTCCTTATTCTTTCAAAAGATATAACATAGAGTAATCCAGAAAGGCCGAAGGTCTGTGGAAGCTTGAAAACACAAAGAGGCAGGACAATGCGATGCCGAGTTGGAGATGGACCATCTACATATAATTGTGTGGTGTGTAGTAATATTTTGAATTTTGTGTTTATGTACAAACAAGTATATATGTAGTTGTGGGATGGAGTTATGTGTTGAAGTTCACGCAAGAGACGAAAGTTCTCTGATCGCCATTCACTTGGGAGTGGTCAGAAACGATTATTTTACATATGGTTCAAGCAGCTCACGCCTTTGACCAAGTATCCTCTGGGTAGCCTAAGAATATCCGTTTGAAGGCGAGGGGTTGTGATCTGGGTTTGGGATCCGCCACAAAAAAAAATTCACCGAATGAAAAAGAGCAACCAGCATCGGATGAGATAATTGGGAAGGTGCCGCTGCCCAGCTGGAGTAGGTGCTTATGTCATTTACTACGGTGGCCATATAAAGGAGCGCAAATTATGTGTGGGATTCGTGGTGGGAGAGAGACTCCGTCGCCGAGTACTGTCTTTCTCCCCGGTGTATTAAAATCTAGCCATAATCCACATCAAGGCGAACATATCGCTAATTTGCACACAGGTCCCGACGGAATTGAAGTATGAAGTGACCAATGACGCCTTCTATGAGCGTTTGGAGCGCACCTAAGAAAGCTGCCTGACGACTTCGCCGGAACCACCAACCAAATCGATCATGTTGTGATAGACAGAAGACACATTTTAGAGGTCTTAACATCGACTTGGGCCACTCTTGTTGCTGCTAAGATTCGCACCCGCCTTTGTGCAGAAAAAAACGCTAACCAACAAACACAAGGAAGGTTCGACGTCGAGAAGCTGCAATCACAACAAGCAGCTGAACGATTTTCTACTTGACTTGTACTCCTGCTCCTTGAGAGCACTTATCAAAAACTCTTTATAAGGGAACTGTGTGCGGCATTTCAAGCTCCTTATGTACATCTGCAACCGAAACCATTGGTTTTCGGAAACTGTAAAACAACAGGTGGTACGACGATGAAAAGAAGTATGTTTCAACAAATTCTGTAGTATCACAAATTCATATAACAGCTTATGTATAATACTCCTCGCTGTGAACCGGCTGAAATCTATAAATTTTGCAGAAATTCGATAACTGCAACTACAAGCCAACCAAAATAAGAAATATTTTTTTTGCAATATTTCTTTTTTTATTAAATCTCTCTTTTGTTTTGAAAGCCTAACAATTAGTTATAAAATCTTAAGTCTATTTAAAAACAAGTAAGGAAGGGCTAAGTTCGGGTGTCACCGAACATTTTATACTGATAAAGTGATAATCGAGATTTCAGGCGTGGTTGTGAACCGATTTCACCCATATTTGGTACATGTCATCAGGGTGTTAAGAAAATATTATATACCGAATTTCATTGAAATCGGTGTACTAGTTCCCGAGATATGGTTTTTGGTCCATAAGTGGGAGACGCCACGCCCATTTTCAATTTTTAAAAAAAGCCTGGATGCAGCTTCCTTCTGACATTTCTTCCGTAAAATTTAGTGTTTCTGACGCTTCTAAAATTTTCTGTTTCTTCTTCTTTGAGATATGTACAAAAAAGTTAGTAGGGGTCGGGGCCACGCCCACTTTTCCAAAAAATTACGTCGAAATATGCCACTCCCTAATGCGATCCTTTGTGTCAAATTTCATTTTAATACCTTTATTTATGGGTTTACAGGTTTTCGGTTTCCGCCATTTTGTGGGCGTGGCAGTGGGCCGATTTTCCCCATCTTCGAACTTAACCTTCTTATGGAGCCAGGAAATACGTGTACCAAGTTTCATCATGATATCTTAATTTTTACTCAAGTTACAGCTTGCACAGACGGACGGACAGACGGACGGACGGACAGACAGATATCCGGATTTCAACGCTACTAGTCACCCTGATCACTTCGGTATATATAACCCTATATCTAACTCTTTTAGTTTTAGGACTTACAAACAACCGTTATGTGAAGAAAACTATAATACTCTCTTTAGATTTGTTGCGAGAGTATAACAAGACAAACTCAAGCAAGTAACAGAGCTGTTTTGGTGATACGTTGCTCTTTAGTACGCAGGCATATCTCTTCTTTTAAGGCGTCTTTGATCACAGAACCTCATTGTACCGAGGCATTAGCCAAAGGCTTTGTCTGATCTCGATTTTGATTTAATTCTACCGACCTCTACTTCTTTCTGTACCATAGGAATACCAAGATGGATATTTTCTACTGGTTGCTACTGCTTTTATTGTTGTCTCATATTCTTCAGCTATTATGAGTACGTCTTCTAGTGATGGTTGTAATTTTAGAAGAGCGGCTGTGCGGACTTGATCGTATGGTGTGTTAAGTATGATCGCGAATCATTTCATCTACAAGATTTGCGGAACAGTTGCAATTCCACGAAGTTCGGCAACCCATGCGTTTGCATATGCTTCATTTCTCGCTTAAAAAAACTCATAACGGGCTGCGACTACATAACGTTTCGACTGGAAATGCTCCGTTAATTTGTCTGTCTACTGAGTGTATGTTTGCGATTGCAGGGTTGCAACGTCGAATAAATTCTTTAAAAGTTCGAAAATTCCATACCGACCCATGATAGAAAAAACGATTTTTGCTTGTCCAGACTGCTTACCGAATAGGCCATAAAATGTTGAGAAAGTTGCTCGAGGTAGGATTCCCAATTCTGATGGTATTTATTAAATGCTCCGGAACCATTGTTGCCTCTTTTATACGATTACGACTGTCCCCGTTGAACATGGAATTGATTGCATCCACTATTTCTGCTGTTTGAGCAACGATATTGGGAAACTTTGTTCCTGCTGCACTAGTTCTTGTATACGGCTGTCGTTTGTCATTTTCACGATTTGCTCTTTCATTAAAATATCTTCAGGTGATGAATTTAAATCCATTTATAAATGAACGTCTTTACTCGATGGTAGTGCAATCCAGAAGACGGAAGTTGCGTCTTACAAAGTTTTACAAACTAACATTGTTGACAACTATTAACACTGAAATCCAGTATTGTACATTTTGAAGTTCATATCACATATATAAAAGGCTTTCATGTTAGACCTTATCAAATGCCTGAGCCACGTCTGGAAATATATCTAAACAGTACTCTCTGTGCTCAAATGAGTTCCTTATTTCGTTAGTAATTCTATTTACTTGCTCTATCGTGCTATGTTGTTTACGAACCCTGAATTGGTCCGTTGGTATTATGTTATTTCCGTGGAGGAAAGAAGACATCTTTAATAATAATAATTTTTCAAATATTTTAGAAATACAAGGTAGAAGACTGATTAGTCTGTATGAAGATAATCTGCGACTTTTTGCATGGAGTTGGATAGTAGCCGAGATACAGTACCATTTGGTAACTAAGTTAGCATTTTTAGTGTATTATTGTCATATCCTGGTGACTTGTTTGGGTTAAGTACTTTTATGATTGTAATAAATTCAGAAGGTGAGTTTTAAAAGACTCGAGTGACTCGTTAGCTGTGTTGGGTAAGCTGGACAGCTAAAAGTTATTCTTTGGGGAAATAAGTGGAAATACCTTTTCTAGGTGATTTGCAAAACAATTAGCCTTTTCCATTTCGCTTCGAGCCCAATTTCCACCCACGTCTCGTATAGGCATGTTGGAGTCAATTGGTGGCTTCGTGGACTTTTAGGCTTTCTAAAGCGAATTTCGCTCGCTTGAATTTGGATACAACCTCTTTACATATATTTCGGTGCTAAATTCTTCCTCGCGTTAAAGCTCTTTTTTTTTAATTTACGTATAGCAGATTTCAATTGAAGACGAGTGAAAGGGGAGCGATTTATCTGCCATTCTCGTCTCGCCTGTTTTTCATTTACAATCCTTTCTATTTCACTACTAGTAATTTTTCTGAAACCAAGCGGTTTATAACTTTTGTGTGGTGTTGCCAAACAGCTGCATTTGTTATTATACATATCATAGATTTCTCTTGTACTTTCGTCAATATCTCTTCCTGTATTTATTTTGTACTCAATACTAATACTAATGTGGCTTTTTTTTTTTCATATTTTAGACAGTTCGTTTTATAAGCTGTTTTGGTTCAGCGAATATGGATTGTTCATATATCTTTATTAGTATAGGAGAGTGATCAGATGATAGGTCAGTACATATATGAACTGTTTTGTGCGATTTAGCAACATTTTTGATTACAGCAAAATCAATTGTCGGCTTACCAAGAGATATTATGTTAAGGGTATTGTATCAATTTATAATAGTCTGATACAGCTGTCGTCCTTTCGGATTAATTAGTCGTGAGCCCCAATACGTGTGTTTTGTATTGTAATCACCACTTGCTAGAAATCTATGTTCCCAAGAAGTCTTTAAATTGGATGTCTGTAATTTTAAATCGAGGTGGGTGGTATATGGCCATCAGGCTTAAGTCCCCGCAGCGATTTTTTTATATATTTATTTTATATATTGCAGTAGCTTGTAACTGCGCTGTAGCATGAGATTCTATCGCGTGGTGATTTAATCATTTTCTAACCAACACTGCTGTTCCACCATATGTCTTTCCATCTGAGTGGTTTGTGGTGGTAGAGTCCAAGACGCGGTAAAGTGAAATTGTTTCTTATTCGTAAGATGAGTTTCTGATCATATTACATCAATATTATTTTCATCCAGAAATCTAGAAAGTTCTAATTTATGTTGGTTAACACAGTTAGCATTCCATAAACAAAAGTTCAAAACGATAATTTTTTACATACATTTTGCTACATTTTGTTCTGTGCTTTTATTATCTCTTGAATCATATTTTGCATTGTAGACATCAATTGTGTCATACATTGGCTAAGGTTGAAAATTATAGTTTCAACGGTTCCCTTTTGTTGGTTTTGAAGAAATTATATTTGTACAGTGTTGCCTTTCACCACGTTTGCATATCTCCCTTGTGTAGCATTGTCTTTAAGATTTACTGCTTTCGAAATATGAACGGGGATTTCAATATTTTCATTAGAAGGAATATTTACATTTGGTTTGCTTGAATTTCGACAGACAGTTTCGATTTTAAGTCTTTATATACAGGGCAACCCTTATAGTTTGCTGTATGACTTCCTCCACAATTTCTACATTTCTAATTTAAATCCTCTTTTGTAAGAGTACATTGGGATGTGGGATGTAAATCATCACACACCACGCAGACACTGCGTAGGGTGAAGTATAATGTCGTGGGTCCATACTCTTGGCAGTTTATAATGCACAAACTATACGATTTCTTTTATGTGGTTCGTCAACTGATATTGTGCGATGGAGCAGATATTTTCGATTGTAAGTCATATGTGTTTCGTTTTTCTTTGGTTGATTAGAATTTGGCATCAATTCTATTTTAAACAGTGGTTTCGGACTTTATTTCTGTTAAAAATATTTACTGGTGATTTAATACTAAAACCAAATTCTTCCAATGCTTTTTTAACATCGTTAGAGTCTACCGAAGAGTCTATCTCATTTATAACAACATCTAGGCCTTTAGAGCTCTTCAGTTGGTAAGAGTAGTAATTCTTGCTATAATTTGATAAGAATTTTACAACATCCATAAAAAATTTTTCAGTGTATATTTGAATTTTTGTTTCATCTATGTTACCTTTTTTCAAGGGCACAATGTGAAAATTTTGTGTTCTTATTTTCAGCTAAGCTCACCCAAATAGATTGGAGGGGGTATGGCATTCAAGACTGTGGTGTGGTGTGGCTCAGTAAAGCAAATCTGTTGTCATCAAGAATTTCTGGCAGCGAATTAAAAAACACGTTCGTACACCTTGAACACTTTTCTAAAAGGAAATGACTTTATGTTCATTTGATGAATCATGGTGTTTTTCGAGAATGATTTTCACAATTTTTGTAAACGTGCTGGCATCCCTAAATGCGTTCTATTTTATCCCATCACCATACATAATATCAATGCTATCGTTAGATATATTTCTTAGCTTAAGATAAACAATATTCTGCAATGATTTATACAAAATTGAAATAAAGATAAAGGTAGTTGCAATACAAGTATACCTGACGACTAGCACGATACATACGATAAAGTTTTAAATCAAATGTAGATCCTCAAATGAATGAAAATTCTCAAGCTTGAAAATTTTAACATTAACAAAGGAAACTATTATATAATTATATTAAATAAAAAAAAAATTCCTCGCGTTAAGTTTTTCCTAACAATTTCCATGCTGTTTTATGCTTCTTCTCATCATTATGTCGCAAATAGTAATGGTATTTAATAATCTTAAATTGTGCCAAAATTTAGTTTAAAAAATGTGCGAAAATGAAGATGAGAGTGCTAATACAAATCATGGTTGCAATAAATCTACAAGATGTGATCCAAAGTAAATAGGACTTAAAAAAAACTGAGCAAATGATTTTTTCGGCAAAATCAATTTATTTTATTCAAAATAGTCTCATTCCGCTTCAATGCAGCATTTTGCACTGTTCAAAAGCAAATCGAACCAATGTTTAGCTCGTCGACCGGTAAGTCGCACGCCAACTTCCATCTTCCCGATATTCGGGCCGAACTCGTCGAATACGGTGTACCAAACGCTTAAAAACTCCAAGGTAGAATACCCCATTAACGTTTTGGCCGGGTGGAACAAATTCTTTGTGGACAATACCCTTGGAATCATAAACAGATCATATCAGCATAATCTTCACTTTTGACTTCTCCATGGTCGATTTTTTTTGGGTTTTGCGTCGTCCGGTGCCTTAGATTAAACAATCTGGCGTTTCGTCACTTGTCACAATATTGTAAAGGAAGTTTTTGTACTTTTTGACCTATTTAATGATGTCCTTTGAATGTTTAAGTAATAGCAATTTTTGGTCGTCAGTCAATTTGTGCGGAACAAACTGTGTCCTGTTTATTTTGAAAACCACGTTGTGTAAATAAGATTTGATAATGTCTAATCCATTTATTATGGAGGTMGGAGTCATTTGTAGGAGTTCACACAACGGAGAAACGTTCTCTGACCGCCAATCACTTGGGAGTGGTCAGAAATGATTCTTTTACATATGGCTCAAGAAGCTCACGACTGCTGCCTAATAACATCCCTTTGAAGCGAGTTAAATTGATAAGACGCAGGGGTTTGGGACCCTTCTTCTTAATTAGCGTAGACTCCGCTTACGAGGTTATAGCCGAGTTAGCAACAGCGCGCCAGTTGTTTCTTCTTTTCGCTACGTAACGCCAATTGCATATTCCAAGTGTAGCCAGATCCTTCTCCACGTGGTCCTTCCTACGGAGTGGAGGTCTTCCCTTTCCTTCACTTCTCCCGGCGGGTACAGCGTCGAATACTTTCAGAGCTGGAGTGTTTTCGTCCATCTGGATAACATGACCCAGCCAGCGTCTATCTTTTAATTCGCTGAACTATGTCAACCTTGTTTGGTATCGAACGGCTCGGAGAAGTCCACGGAGCTTTTGGTGTTGCACAACGTCAGTTTACGCAGTCATATTAGTTTTGCGGAGATAACAAATTCAGACATCGCGGCATAAAGGGAGCTTCGTTTCGTGCTGTCGAAAGCAGCATAGAAATCGACGAAGAGGTGGTGTGTGTCGATTCTCCTTTCACGGGTTGTTGATTTGTCAGGTCTAAAGCCACACTGATAAGGTCCAATCAGTTTGTTGACGGTAGGCTTTAATCTTTCACACAATACGCTCGATAGAATCTTATACGCGATGTTGAGGAGGCTTATCCCACGGTAGTGGTCGCAAATTGTGGGGTCTCCTTTTTTGTGAATTTACCATAGCACACTTGAATTCCAATCGTTGGACATGTTTTCGTCGGACCATATTTTACAAAGAAGATGATGCATGGCCCTTATCAGATATTCGCCACCGTATCTGAATAGCTCGGCCGGTAATCCATCCGAAGCCGCCGCATTTTTGTTCTTCAGACGGGTAATATTCGAATATTCCAGTTGTCATAGGAAATATGCTTTTGACAGCACGTAAAGGAGTTGCCTTTATGCCGTTATGTCCGAATTTGATATCCCCGCAAAACTAATACGTATGTGTAAACTGACGGTAAACAAAACCAAAAACTCTGTCAGGGTTAGGAAGGACTTGTCAAAGCCGTTCGATACCAAACAAGATTTCAGACAAGAACACTTCCTTTCTTGTGACTTCTTCAATAAACTCTTAGAAAAGAGAATTCGAGCCGCAGAACTAAACAGAGAAGAAGTGGGTAAGAGTGTGTAGCTGCTGGCGTATACCTCAACACCCGCGCTGTTAGTTCTGCTTTCTCCAGACTGTATTGACAGTCATAACAATAAGTCGTAGACAATTTCGTCTGTCTTGGAACCAGTATTCACAGCACCAATAACGGCAGCTTCGAAATACATCGCAGAATATCTCTTGCCAACTTATTCCGATGTGAGAGCGCCTAAAAATTATTGTTTTTGTATTAGGTTGTCAAAAAAGTCTTGCGGTGCTTGCGCTAGTTCGCGCTGAGAGTGCGTAGTTCTGGTATTATTCGTCGCAGCGGGTCATGCTATACCTTTTTTGAAAGCTAACACGTATTTGATTGATTGTGCTTTCTTTTAAGACGTTCGTGAGTTATAGCGTCGCAAAGATGGAACAAAATAAAGAGAAAATACCGCATATTTTACAGTACTACTACGATAAAGGCAAAAATGCATCGATACAGTTTCCATTTCGATGGAACCGCACAACGATGGTTTCAATGTTTTCGTTCTTGTGTAGAGGTGGTCGAACATGTACCACGCTCCGGAAGGCCTGTGGTCGAAAATTGCGATAAAATCGCTGAATTGGTCGAAAGAGACCGGCATAGTAGCTGCCGTAGCATCGATCAAGACCTGGGAATGAGTCATCAAAGAAAATTTTATGAACAATTGAAAATTCAATAAAAAAATACCGCAAGACCTTTTTGACAACCTATTATCATTTTCCATTATAGCCAGATCTTGTATACTACGGTTAACATTATTATATTTATATTGAATTTGTAATAAATGCGGAAACTATTTTAGTGTTTGTTTATTATTTTACTATGGGCCTTTGAACTTTCAATACTTAATAAAGAGCATTAAGCTTGTTATATCTCGATTCACAAATGTTTTTAATAATTTTTTTTTCAGTCTTCGACTATGTCTCTCATTGAGCGGACGTGTTTTCTAATCGCGGTTTTTCTTTTGTGCTTTACGCTTTATTCGTATATTCCTTTTTGCATACTAGTTCACGTGTTTTCGTTTTACTTTGATTGTACGGTTACTCGCGTAAGAAACAGTGCATATTAGTGAATAACTAATTTATTATTATGGCCCCAGGGCCGCCAATCCTTGGAGAAAATATGTTTGTTTTGCTTGCCTCTAGCCCCAACCTCAAAAGGAAAACACTTACATACAAACCAATTGAAAATTTTCCAGAACTGCCTCAAATTTAAAAAGATTGCCCAAAGTTTGTTCTAACCTCTGCAGCAGATTCGAACAAAACACTTTCCAAATACTCTTGCTTCGCTGTGCATAAAACCTTAGAATCCATAAGTAAGGAAATTTTATCTATCACCGAATTACGTGATGGTAATCTACTCTTACTTGCAAAAATCGGAGGATCGCTGAAAAATGTCTTACAACAAAGAATTTAAACGGAATTAGCGATATTAAAGTTAAGTTACACGACAATTTGAACTGCTCTAAAGGTACAATTTACGCCCTATTTCTAAATGACATTGCAGAAGATGAAATTGTTGACAATTTAAAAGATCAGGGAGTTACTTCTGTGTATAAATTCACTAAAAATATAGAAGGCAAACAAAGACCTAGTAGTGTGATACTCCTTTCATTTGATCTCTACAAACTTCCAGAAAAAATTGATGTCTCATGGAGCACAATGCGGATTAGAGCATATTTCCCGAACCCCATGAGGTGTAAAAGTTGCCAGCTTCTAGGACACACAACGAAACGTTGTAACAATAACCCTGCCTGCGATATGTGCAATTTCCCTCCTCATCTCCCCTACAACTCTCCTCAGACGCTGTTCTAAAATCCCCAACAGCTTATCCTCTTCTACAACAAAATCAAACCATGATAGCAAACAAAAACAATTTCGTAATTGATAATCATCTAAACTCACTAAATGAAACTACAAAAGAAACTACAAAAAACCTTCCTAACCTAACGCTTACGCAAACAAAAACAAACCCAACCAAAATAACCATACCACTCATTCCTAAAATATCCACAACAGGTTCTCTTAACATCCAAACTCCCTCTCTCTCTACAGATAATAGCAATATTCTCGCTCCACCTACTTATTCAGAATATATCTCTCCTCACATAATTACCACATCTGACCATGAAGATCAATAACTCTCTTTATCCCCCTTCTCCTTTTTCTCAATCAATCACTCTACTAATAAATGTTCAAATTTCTCCAATGGAATATGAACGGATTCTACAACAATTACACTGACCTAGAATTACTCATAAAAGAACAATCCCCAAGTGTTATATCGCTACAAGAAACACATCTTTCATTTAATTCCGCAGCTGCTGTACCCAGACAATACGCTGCCTATTTCTCCAACTTAACACAAAATCATACTAACAAACAAGGTGTTGCTACTTTAATAAAAAAAGACTTCCCACACAAACTTCTTCCAACAAGTTTCARTATTTCTACAATAGCAATAGAAATATTTATTGGATTTAAATTAACCATCCTAACAATTTACATTCCACCACACCAAAAATTTAATATCAAAGAACTACGCGATATAATCGGGCCTATCCAAACACTCGTACTTATACTTGGCGATTTCAATGCCTGGAGGAAAAGGGTCGGCGAAGCCAAAATTTCTGTTGGACAAGGCAAGTTGGTCCAAATTTCAACAACTCGAAAACTTGTCTGCTGTAAGTCCCATAGACCATAATATTAATAAGGAAACAGCTACGATTACCAAAATGATCAAAACTTCTGCTCACCTATCTCTCCCCCAAACGGGTAAAAAAATCTTCAAAAATCATGTACCTTATTGGTCTACGGAGTTATCTAAACTTAGAGAAGAAAAACAATCACTATGGTTAATTTACAAAAGATCACGCTCTATTGATAATCTAATAAAATACAAAAAAGCCAATGCAGAGTTTCGGGAAAATATTAAAGAAGCTAAGAGGTCTTGCTTACAAAAACTTACCGAAGCTATCACTTCGTTAACAAATCCCAAAAAATTATGGGCCGACATTAAAATGCTCTGACGCTCCTATACGCACTTGAAGCTGAATTGTATAAACACTCCAAATGGCCCAATTTTCGACTCAAAAGAAATAGCTAATCATTTCGCCTCTGTATGGTCCGTTTATTCGAGCGATTCAAGCTTCCACCCCTCGTTTGTAACAAATAGAAATGAACTTCTCAGAAAAAGGTACAGTAAAGATCTCCCACCCCCATCTATTACCGAATCAAACATAACCATCGCAGAATTCGATTTCACTTTATCTTCAATGTCAGGCAAGACTCCCGGTGCAGATAGGATTTCATATCCCATGCTAAAAAACTGTCCTTTAAGTCTCAAAAATAGAATTATTAAATTATACAACAATATTTTATGTCAAGGTGTCTACCCTCAAAGCTAAAAAAATGCAGTGATTGTAGCAATTCCTAAATCCAATGTAGTGTCTACAGATGTTCTTGGTTACAGGCCAATATCACTTCTTTGCTGCATGGGCAAGCTATTAGAAAAAATCATATCAAAACGTATCTCGTGTTTCGCATTAACTAAAAACCTTCTCAGTCAAAACCAAGTGACATTTAAGGCAGGGCAAGGCACTGTGGATGCTTTACTCTATTTTGATAATTTCGCCAAAACTGCTTTAATGAAAAGAAACCACATATCCACTCTCAGTTTGGATTTCGAAAAAGCTTTTGACGGAGTTGGTTCTCATGTCAACAACTTGAGAAGTGGCAAATTGGTGAAAATTTAACTTTATTAAATCTTTTCTAACTAATTGGAAATTCGTGACTAAAATCAATAACACTTTTTCGAACATGTACAACGGGATACCACAAGGATCACCATTGTCTGTCATACTATTTGTAATCGCATTTAACGAAATCAGTACGATAATCTCTAAATATAAACTCATTTCGCATATTATTTATGCTGATGATGTGCTGATCTTCTCCAAGCAAAATAATCTTAATACTGTTAAAAATACGTTCTTAAAAATCSTTTCTGATATTTCAAATTGGTACTATTGTTCAGGTGCGGATATTTCTATAAACAAATGCAAATTATTCCATATCTGTTGAAAGCACAAATGTAATAACTTCAATCTTRACTATAGTAATGTAAATATTTTAAATACTACTAGTCTTAAATTCCTAGGTTTAATATTTGATAAGAGACTTATTTTTAAGGAACATTGTACAAATCTGCGTAAGAAACTAATTTCTAGACTTAATATAATTAAGTATCTRTCATCAAAATGTTGTTTAATTCACATTTCTTCTCTTATCAATATTACAAGAGCTTTAATTTTTTCTAAGATTGATTATGGTCTCCCTAACTACGGCAATTGTGCCAAAAGCAACATACAGCAAATACTTGTACCATATCATGCAGCGGTTAGAAGAAGTATTCGGGCATTCCCAACATCACCAATAAAGTTCATATTAATGGAAGCCGGACTCCCATCCATCGAGGAAAGAGTTTTGCATACTTCGCAAAAGCTTATTCCAAAACTACTATTATGTAATTTGTAATATTATATGGTATAGTAAAAGCCAAATGGACCGACGATACAAACTCCAATACTTCTTCCACTATTTCTATTGCATTAAACTAGCTAAAGATCTATGTATAACAACTATACCAGAGGAAAAGTCTATTTCTTTTAAACCATCATGGCTACTCAAAGAATCTTCGTTCGAGCTACATCTTCAAAAACATCATAAAAATAACACAAATTCCAGGGTATATTAAAGTTTGTTCAAAGAGCTCATTGTGCAACACTACGTAGATTGGCAACTCATTTTTACTGACGCTTCGAAGCCCGACTTCTACACGTCTTTTGCTATTGTCGATAACGTTGGAAATGCGTTAAAAGCTGGACTCCTGCCCAATTACAGCTCAGTATACACCGCAGAAGCAGCAGCCATCTATAATGCGCTATCCCTAGTACAAAAATTTAACTTAAAAACATTAATATGTACTGATAGCAAGTCTACAATCTCAGCTCTTTTAAATGCATCTAACAAATCCTACCTCATTGCGCAAATTAGAAGCATACTAATTGAGAAAACAAACTTAAAAATTATGTGGATCTCTGGACACACCGGTATTACTGGAAATGAATGGGCCGATCAAAACGCCAAATTAGCGGCAAAACAGCCATTGATTATCTTCGACTACATCGAAAAAAACGACATACTCCATTTAATCGCTTCAAAACAAAAAGCTATAAAAGTTAATGCTTGGAAGAATGTGCAACACCATTACGCCATCTGCAACCAATAGGGCAAAAAACCTGCCTATCCGCCATCAGGCCGTTGCCAAGATATAAAAGCCTTTGTCCGCCTTCGTCTTGGTCATACGTCATTAACGCAATCCCATTTATTAA
>NW_017534901.1:23359-31749 GCF_001853355.1 Bactrocera latifrons
GAGCTGAAAGCCTCTGTAGCTAGTGATCCTTATGTTTAATGTATAATAATAATTGTATTATTATTTTACAAATAATAAATAAATAAATAAATAATTTTTCAATGAAAATTAGTACTTTTATGCATTACAGTACCACGCATTACATTTACGTTTTACATTTTCTTTAATTTTCATTGTTGGTTTATTAGTGATCTTGAACGGCTACGACAAATCCCTGCGTTCACATATATTTATACCCTGAACAGGGTATATTAAGTTAGCCACGAAGTTTGTAACACCCAGAAGGAAGCGTCGGAGATCCTATAAGTATATATATAAATGATCACTATGTTGAGCTTAGTCGATTTGGCCATGTCCTTCTATCTGTCTGTCCGTTTGTCTGTATATATAGGAACTAGTCCCTTAGTTCTTAAGATATCGTTTTGAAATTTTGGAAACGTCATTTTCTCTTCAAGAAGCTGATATTTTGTCTGAACTGCCGATCTCGGCATATGGCTGCCATACAAACTGAACGATCGGAATCAAGTTCTTGTATGGAAAACTTTCACAGTTAACAATGTATCTTCACAAAAGTTAGCACAGGTTATTTTCTCAGATAATAATGTAATATACTAAGAAATTGTTCAAACCAGCTTACTACAGCATGTAGCTGCAATACAAACTGAACGATCGGAATCTACTGCTGGTATGGAAAACTTTTGCATTTGACAAAATATTTTGTATAGATTATTCACTAAGGCAACAATGGAATCTCCGAAGAAATTGTTCAGATCGGTTAACTGTAGCATATAGCTGTTACACAAACTGAATGATTGAAATCAAATGCTTGCATGGAAAATTTCCAATGACGATATATATATCTTCACGAAATTTGGTATGAGTTATTGTTCATAGAAATAATGATATATCGGAAGAAATTGTTGCTCACTATAGCATATCGCTGCTGGTATCTTCTCGAAATTTGACATGGATTACTGCTTAAGGTAATAATGTAATCTCCGAAAAAATTCTTCAGGTCAGATTACTATAGCATAAAGCTTCCATACAAACTGAACACATAGCTTCTAAAAGAAATGCACCTATATTAATATAGTACTAGTATAAGACTATATATGCCTCGGTGCAGCCGAAGTTAACGTTTTTTCTTGTTTTGGCATAATTTCAATCTGGCCGTTGCAGTCATTCCAATTGCCAAATGTCAAAACTTATCAGATCCAATCAACTATCAAAGCGTGGTAAGTGTGCTCTGTTTATCTTTGCACATAGTATGTATGTATGTTCATCTTTACCGGCATAGCTTACGCGGTTTTAGCCGAGTTAACAACAGCGGGCAGTCGTTTCTTGATTTCCCAACGTGGCGCCAGTTGGAAATTATAAGCGAAACCAAGTCCTTCTCCACCTGGTCTTTCCACCGGATTGGGGGTCTTGATCTTCCTTTGCTTCCCGGGTACTGTGTCGAGTACTTTCAGAGCTGGAGTGCTTTCATACATTCGGAAGACATGACGTAGCCAGCGTAGCCGCTGTCTTTTAATTCGCTGAACTATGTCAATGTCGTCGTATATCTCGTACAGCTCATCGTTCCATCGAATGCGATATTCGCCGTGGCTCAAAAACTCTTAATGTCGACTCATCAGATGTTGCCTTCGTCAATGCCTCTGCACCATATAGCAGGGCGGGAGTAATTAGTGACTTATAGAGTTTGGTTTTTGTTCATCGAGAGAGGACTTTACTTCCCAATTGCCTACTTTGTCCGAAGTAGCACCTGTTGGCAAGAGGTATTCTGCGTTGGATTTCGGAGCTGACGTTGTTGGTGCTGTGAATTCTGTCCAAGATAGACGAAATTGTCTACGAATTCGAAGTTATGACTTCGATTGCGGCGACATTTGACATTTGTTTGATGGATGTAATTTCGTCTTGCCCGCCTTCATTAACAGACCCATTTGCTTTTTGCGGTGTTTGATATGATATCAATGCAATCGACGTACGCCAGCAGTTTTACACTCTTATTAAAGATAGTGCCTTTCCTATTTAGTTCTGTGTCTAGAATTATTTTCTACAAACATAGATTGAAGAAGTCGCAGGAAAGGGAGTCGCCTTGTCTGAAACCTCGTTTTATGGGTTTTCAAATACAGATATCGCGGCATAAAGGCAGCCCTTTTTCCTGCTGTCAAAAGCAGCTGTGAAATCGACGAAGAGGTGGTGTGTGTCGATTCTCTTTTCACGGGTCTTTTCCGAGATTTGGCGCATGGTTAATTTCTGGTCAGTTATTGACTTTCCAGGGCTAAAGCCACACTGATAAGGTGCAATCAGTTTGTTGACGGTGGGCTTTAATCTTTCACACAATACTTCGTTATGCTGAAAATTTCACAAAATTTGTTGGATATACAGTAAGATCCGCTAAATGCATCGCGAAAAACCCCAGTTTTTTGAGGTTAAGGCCTTCGATGTGAGCTCAAGGCCAAAAATGGTAGTTATTTTAGCTAATGCGGTACTTTGGAGGGGGATACTGTACTGTACGTCCTTTTTATAAATAAATGAATTTGTAACTTATTTTAAGAAGAGAGTAATGTTCCTTTTATACTTAGATTTATCAACATACTAAAATGTTGTTAAGCTGCCATAAGCAGGTACATATCCGTATTAATTTAAATATTTTGCAATGAATTTATAATACAAAACAAATAAAAATATTTTAGTAAAGAAAACCATATAGGGAGGAAATCTTCAATACGGACAGCTCCCATAACTGGACAAATATATACAAAACAAATTCCTATAACAGCACATGAGTACGTTCCAATGATCGGGCACGAACAATATTGTGGTAATACTTCGTTCAAAATATATCTGATAAGCGGACAAAAACATTGCGATGGTGGGTGTCCATTTACAACTGAAATACAATTTATTAATTTGTAAATAAAGTTTGTAAATGTGTAATTATACTCTTGCAACCAGTTGCTACAAAACTATAATGTTCATCTAACTGTTGTACGTATCACCTAAAACTAATCGATATAGACATAGGGTTCGTGCAAGCTGTAACTTGAGTAAAAATATAAGATATCTTGATGACCCCTACCTACCACCCTAGCTAGAAACAACACCACACCACCAATACACCACATCTGGGGGCACATTGGATTTCACCACAGCAGATGCCAACTATCAAAAGGATTGGATCATCGCTGTTTATGATTACTTTTCACTTATACGCTGCATCGCGATAACACCTCACCCTACTTCTCCTTAATCATACAAGTCAATCACGATCCACGTCAATTTGATCGCCAGCACCGACAAATCGCCCCCGAAATTTGAGTCTCATGGCCTCAAACGACGATATTCATCTATATATATAAAAATGAATCCCTTCTTCCACTTGTCAAGGCATCACACGTGAATGGCTGGACCGATTTCACTAATTCCTTTTTTGTTGTATTTGTTATTATTAGGAGAAGATTCTTATGTAAGAAATTATGAAAGTTGCGCCTATAATATAAAAATTAATAACAAAATGTGTTGATAACCGCATAACTCAACAACGCCTTGACCAATTTGGCCAATTATTTCTTTTAACGTTTTTTGAAGTTTAGAGATTGTTTTAACGGCGAGAAAATAGAATAATTGCCGGAAAATCCCTAAAAATAGGCCTTTTCTTTTTTTGTAAGTAAAAATTAATGTTTGTTTGTTAGTAACGCTAAGGCTCCAGAATGGCTGAACCAAAATTCATGAAATTTTCACAAGTTATTCGCTGTGGATTGGGAAAGGTTTAAAATAAAAAACTTTATACTTTTCATAAGGAAAAGTCAAAAAAATTTTAATTTCCAAAAATTTATTTTTGTTCAATTTCGGTCGCTTGCTTTTTTATTCCAGCTATTTGAAAGAAAAATTATTGAAAATTATTCAGTGAAAACTTTGTGTGTTTCAGACGAAGTGATCAATTAGAGATTGAAATTTGTTAGAAAGCCACGAAGAGGTCGCGCTAATATCAGTCGGCGTTCTTTTTGCCATCAACGTATGGCACACCAAGGCACAGGCATACGTGTGGAATTATGGATCGCGGTCAATCAGCAAGCGATCGTTACGATGTAACATCACGACGTTTTAAACAACAGCTACGATGTTTGATGGACTTTATCTTGAAGCAACGTATGTATACATGGTGCAGTTAGATGTGGGATGTACTCTTTTGAGTTGCAATAAAAGGTTTGATGCACGCATACATTCTTCTTTGCATGGCAGATGGTTGTGACACCAGATCAAATTGAAATGAAATTTTTTCTGCGGAAATTCCTGATACACTATCCACGTGCTTTTCTTTCGGAAACCCAATGATGGATATCCCCTCTATCGTCGTAACTCATCTGGCGACATTTACAATTCAACTTAGAGGAGTGAATATTGCAGTCGACAAGATATGGATCGTACCATATTCGCCACTGTTGTCTAATTCACATTCAAAACTAATAACAATATTTGATATTGTAGTTCTTTTTTTTTTTATTTCAATGCCATTGTAACTAGTTAACATAAAATAAACTAACGAACAATTTGTTGCAGAGAATCTGGTTACTGTATAAGGCGATACGGTTTTTTGCGCTTAAGCCTTTCTTTCCATTCACTTCGAATTACAAGAGTCCTGGCTCCAGTGTTCATGTGGTCAGGAAGCCTTTCCATATGAGACTTTGCACATTTTTTGATTGATGCAGCAACTGAGTCAATTCCGAGATCGCGTTCAAGATCGTGACTGCGAACATACCAAGGCGCATTGACAGCGCATCTTAAAACTTTGTTTTGAAATCGCTGGATTTGTGCAACAATGCTAGGGCTTGCGCAGCCCCAAAGTTGTATCCCAGAGTTTCTACCCAATAGCCAATACAAGTTTCTGAATTTTATTTTTAATTCTTCCTTTTTCTTTTTGACATGTGCACTCCATCTAAGTTTTGTGTCCAGGGTCATGCCTAGGTATTTCGCGGTATTATGATATGGTATTTGCACACCATTTAAGTACAGAGGAATATATCTACTATTGTTGTATGTGAAATCAATGTGTACTGATTTAGTCTCGTTTAATTTTATTCGTTTAAATGTTCCTGCCATCTTGCAATTGATGCAGTTTGTGTTTTGCTGACAGACAGAACCGCAGTGTCATCTGCAAATGTTGCTGTAATGCAATTGTCGTCATGTGGTAAATCGCACGTAAAGAGTAGGTAAAGGATGGGTCCTAACAAACTACCCTGAGGAACACCAGCCTTTATTTCCTTTAAATCAGAGTACATATCTCCATGTTTAACTCGAAAAAAACGGTCTGAAAGGTATGATTTTAAAATATTGTAATATTTTTTTGGTAAAAGTATTTTAATTTTGTTTAGGAGCCCGCCATGCAAACTTTATCAAAGGCTTTAGACACTTCGAGAAAAATGGTCCGAGCAAACTTTTTTGTCTTCGAAGGCATTTTCAATGCCTCGAGTTATTCCATGTACTTGGTCAATAGTGGAGTGATTTTTTCGAAAGAAAAACTGATGTGCCGGTATCAGCTTCCTCTCTTCAATTATGTTGTTAATACGCACAGCAAGCAGTTTTTCCAATAGTTTTGAGAGTATTGCCAGGAGAGATATGGACCGATATGAAGTAATTTCATGCGCTGGCTTACCAGGTTTATTGAACATAATCACCTCTGCAGTTTTCCAATAAATGGATACGTATTGAACATTTATAGTACCATTCATTGTGGCAGTAATTTTACATATAACGTTGTGAGGAAGCTGTTTTAGTATTTCACTGGTAATAAGGTCATACCCAGGCGATTTTGTACATTTCGGTTTTTTTATTTCTGCATATACCTTTTCTGATTGGATGATGTTGAGTTACGGGTCTAGAAAATTTTTTGTACACTTCCAAAGTGAATAATTTCTATTCTATTTCATTCCTATGGTCGTTAGATAAACTTTTCAGATAATAGCTGAGAGTTATATTTTTAAATGCCTTTATCTTATTGGTAAGTTTTTTACACAATTTGTTAAGACGACTTTTGTCAGATGGAGATCTTGTTTGTTGCCACTTTCGGCGTAATCGGCGTTTTTCTGCTACCATTTCTTTAATTTCTTTTGTATACTTATGACCTGCTGTGACGTTTCTTTTAATTGGTGTACTACTCCAGGCTGCATATTGAATTGTATTTGTCAAATTCATGATTTCGTTATCTAGTTCGGAATTACAACTTATTTTGTAGTTTAGTGAACTCGATCAAATACGTCATCAACAGGGGCGTAGCTACCACCGTATTTGCCGTATCAATTATACGGGGCCCCGGGCTACGGGGGCCCCCAAAGTGTGTAAGGAAAAAGAATAAAAACTTTCTAATTTATTTTATTTTACAAATGACAAAATTCTATAAAACAATTCCTTTTTTTCCCGCCTTAAGCGAGCGTTCAAAAGTTGGCAACACTCTACATCGTTATGGCGGGCTGCGGGACTTCCCCGTTTTACTTACTTCACTCAGCGGGAAATCCCCGGTAATCCTTCATCGATATCGCGATGTACGTGTACGTTATTGTACTTTGCATTGGATGTTAAACCACGGAGTGCAGTGCACTGTTTATTTACGCGCTTTATATAAATGTGCATTACATTGTAATTCAGTACACACAATATTGTTCTTCTGGTTTAGCAGTATTAGTAGCGATTTGTTAAAGAAATGAGTGAAATGAAAAGAGATTATCCCAGCGGCGCTGAGAAAAGAAGAATTAAACAGAAAAGGGACGAGGTCATAAAAAAAGTGCAGCTTGTATTACTCTCAAGTACTTTTAAATCCGAAATTAGTTTTTGCTTGTTTGTGACTTGGCTGGTATGGCTTGCGCTGAAATTTTGTCATTATTTAATTACGGATATGGAACTTGATAGCGTAAGTTATTAAATATATGTTTATTTTGTTTATTTTATTATAATGTATTAATATTTGCAGTCATTTACTAACGACTCACCTGCAGCATACATCACATTAAGTAGCAGCTTAAGTAATAGTGCCATAAGGGAAAGAATTATTAGTGATGAATTAAACATTTCTAAAGCTACTGGGAAAAGCAAAGTTTGAGAGGTATTGGGAATAGTAGTAAATGAAATTAATGAATAAATTCCAAATATTGTAGCGTGCAAAACGTGTTTCAATATATTTACGCACTTCAAAAAATCCACCTCAAACTTGTTGAAGCATCAATGAAGTAGAAATAAGTGCAGAACGCAGAAAGGAAGCGTTGGAATAACTGAATGGATCACTAAAAACTGCAGGCCATACAAAATAGTTGAAGACAAKGGGTTACATAAACTATTAGAATATTTTTCTCATCTTGGTGTGAAATATGGGCAGCCTATCAATGTGCAAATTGCGTTGCCGCATCCGACTACATTAATCAGAAACATAGTACATAATATATACGACAAATTTTTTAACGTAGTAAGAGCCGACCTTGTATATGCCAAACTATATGGATATGGATTAACAACCGACCTTTGAACAGACAATTTTTTAAGGAAAACGTATTTAGCGCTTACAGTTCATTACATTAAAAATGGAAATATTGTAAACAAACTTCTTGGCTTACGGTTTATGAGCGGCGAAAAAAATACAAGTAAGTAATTTTTTAATATTTAAAAACACTAGTTAATCTACAGTCATGGAAAAAAATGCGACACCACATTTCGGCTAATTTTGGCTATTTTTCTTGGAGTTTGATATTTTATTTTATTTTTTGGTAAACGGTGTTGCCATGTATGTATGTATATGCAGAAAACCACAACTATATAACTTTTTTTTCTATGTCTGTTGAATATTAAAATGCGTTGGGATCCTTCTAGATAACAATAAACATATACATAGGTAAATATGTATGCCTGCTTGTTTATACAATATGTGATCTGGTCTACGGAAAGGGGGCTTAGGTTTCAAAAAATCTTAGTTGATTCGGATGGAAGATGAGATGCTTGTACACGTGATAGAATATAAAAAGTCATAAACTAGTTTTCGCACGTTAGCTCCCTTTTCATAGACCAGGTCACATATTAAATTTGCGCAACATTGAATTCCCTAAAAATAGATTTTCATATATGTATGTACATATTTACTAACAGAGGGGTGTACTAATAACTAAATTTAGGTTTGCAAATAAATGTTATTTCAATATGAAATATTTGCGCACATAGCTATCGTTTGCTAAAAAAACATAAGTATTAGCGTAACCCCGCTTTCTATTTTGTGTTAACATTTCATAAATTTTCCTTCTTTGCAATTTCATTAAATAATAGTCTATGCAATATTTCCGAAATCTTTAGAGTAATTAAGTATTAAACTGCTTTCTTTGCGGTTCGCCTATTTAGCAACATTTTTTTTT
>NW_017534902.1:0-4911 GCF_001853355.1 Bactrocera latifrons
AGATATTTCTAATCCGAGAGATGCGTTTGTTGCGGCAATTAGTCCTGCGACTAAAGTCTCATTTTCGCTACTTAAAGCCATTTTTCATTAACTAATTTTTCCTTTATTTCCCTTTAAATATGGACAACTTTCAAATTTATGATTGCCTTTACAATAATCGCAGTAATGCAACCTTTCGTGTTTTGGAGCGCTTGTATTATTTCCCATTTACAACAAATCTTTCAAGATTTCTTACTATTCCTGTCTATTTCGTTATAGTCCGTTATAGTATCCGTAATTTTTTTGTTGTTTTTTTTGTAATTATTGTTTTTTGATCCTTTTTAGGAAAGGAGACTCTTTTATTCTGGAGGGTCTGGAGTTCAGATTCGCAGAATTGAGTTTTTGTTATAAACCGGAGGGTCCCCCTTGCGGTGGTGAATCGCGGTTTCAAAATATTTTATTATTTGGCTGGTCGAGCCTTCATTTAAGATTTTTGGATAATGTAATATATTTTCTATATACTTGAGTAATATAAWATATRTTGTATTTTTTATTATTCTTTTTTAACATGGATAAATGTGAGTGGCAAGATTAAACAATTTTTCATATTTAATATTAGTGGGATTATTTCCTTTTTAATATAGGTTTTACTTACTACTAACTTGTTGCTGCTACGGCTGTTTCTCTTGATGAATTTTTTCGTCCTTTAGATTTCCTCGATGGCTACGCCGAACTAACTTTATGTTCTTGTTCCTTGCTGCTTTCTCTTGATGAATTTTTTCGTCCTTTGGATTCCCTCGATGGCTACGCCGAACTAACTTTATGTTCCTGTTGCTTGCTGCTTTCTCTTGATGAATTTTTTCGTCTTTTGGATGCCTGATGATGTTTTTTTTTTTTTTGCTTTATTTTTGTCTTTGTCACTGTGTTGCTTTATTGCTTTTTCAGTTTTAGTTTTTGTTTGTGTTTTAACTTTTCTCCCTATTTTTGGGATTTTTTTTTTTTAATTTTAATGCGTTATTCGCATGTGTACAACCTCTCGCACGAGGTTTATGTACATTTTTTTGGTTCTCGAGTTCACTAGTCGCGACCGTTAGGGCACTAGGGATACATTCCTCTCCCTTTATGCGACTGACACGAGCCCTTATCGTTGGGCGCCAATTAACTTTCTTGCGTGGGAAGTATATAAAAAAAATGTTTCTCCGCCACGCGCGGTGGAAATGAACCACGTGTTTGGTTTTTGAGTCGGTACTCCGGTGCTCGCTAGTCACCTTCAGAATAACTTCTGAATACCTTCTGACTTTATTTGTTAATTCTCTTCTATTTATAATCTTACAATTCTATATGTAATAGCTTATTACTAAAGATGCTTTGGCATTACACTAAGTGATGAAATGCCAGAGCATTGAATTTCCAATTATTCTTATTATCAAACCAAATGATATATTAATTTCTTATTCTTAATCAAAGTATTCTGCTGACCAAGCAGTAATACTGTGGGAAGACACAATTTATTTATATTCGTATATTCGTCGTAAAGTGTCTGGGTGGCTGCTGCCGTTAACTTGCATGTATATATCTTATCAAAATTACATTAATTAAAGATTTACATAGGTAATAATGCATGTATGACTTTATTATATATTTCCAAAGATGTTAAGGAATTCATCATGAAATAGTTCAATTTGTACGTACATGCTTGCGTGCTTTGATATAAAATATACATATGTATGTATGTATATAAATTATTTGCAGTCGTTTGCGCATTGTAAATATACGAATTAAAATTAACATATTTTTTCCCATTGGCTCTAACAACTACTCAGTTCTGTTATTATCGTGCCCCTGATGTTAAGTGGTGAAACGCGCTAATAATTTTCTGTGGTGAAACAGTAAATATCCCAAAATTGGAATATCCCTAAATTTTTCACATCGTGAACCTTCTCTATAAATATACGTTCTCTGCTTACACTTTAGCACCCACTCCCAATGATTGCCTTTAATTTTTTAATAATTATATGCACAAGCTTTCCACAGTGTTTCAAATACAAGATTAAAAGAAAAATCTACCTGGTCGGATACCAATGGAGGTTATACCAAGTATATAGAAAATAGAAATTGAGTTGATTGGAGAAAAGCGAGAAAATGCTGCGCGCGGAGAATAGCCAAAGAAACGTCCGCTGTTGTGTGTCGCTCGTAGATCGTGATCGAAAAAAGGGGCTGGCCTCTTCCAGGACGAAGGTTTTTGTTCGTTGGGATTTGGAGAGATATGGTAGGTTGATAGACGGCAAGGATTGGTATGTGTGTGGGTGTAGACTTCTGCTTCCAGTTGAGTGTTGTCTCCAAGTGTGGTGAGTGTGCCAGTGTTGCTTTGTGAGTGGTGTGTTGTGTGGTGTAGTGGTGTATGAGGGCGGGAAATTTAACTCATTTAGCCATGTTGCGTCAAGCCACATATGCTTAAAGCGAAAACTAAAAAAAAATAAGAAATAAGTATAATAACGAGTTTTTAAAAAAGAGCATAAAAGGACCGATACTGTACAACTTCGATATTGATATGAAGTTCATCAATCGTCGGTGGCTTATTAGCATTATTAGAAATAGTATAACGGTGTCAAATCGCACGACCGAGGCGTCGCATTGTTTGGGCCATTTCGTGAGATTACACTTTCAACAAAATGGATTTTCAATAAATCGATTGTGATATTTTCTGTGTGGCTTTTGGCACCATCCTGTTGGAACTACATATTGTCCAAGTCCATATACCATCCAATAAAGGCCAAAAATATTCAGTTATCGTTGATGAAAATCCGGATGATTTTCATGTTGCTGCTGAGTATGGTGGGTAGATTCCGGACTTTTTTCGATACGGGATTTCTAATAGTGCGGAAAAGTTGCCTTAGGAATTCCTGATTCCAATGTAACTTTTTCTTTGGAGATCGGATTGCATCTTCAACCATTACTCCGGCCTTGAAATTTCGGAAATTCGCCTAAAATCGTGAAATTGTCTACCTAGCGCCTGAAATATGCATCTCATGGCAAAATGTATAAAACCAAAGTTATTTGTCACGTCATTTGCTACTGAAATGGTAGTCATCATGGCCGTAGGACGAACCGTTCCCGAGATACGAGCGAAAATGCGGCGCGCCACAGCGCAAGGTGAAAATTGTTGCAGCTCTCAGCTAACTTGTGTTGGTCACCCAGAACCCACCGCGTGGAGGTGGCTGCTCTTCGTGTTCCTCCCAAGCTCAACCCAGCCAACCAACCAAATGCCAGGCTTGTTTTAGTTTGAATCTGTGTCAAATTTATTGATAAAATCAGATTTTGTACTAAACTTTGGMACTTGKTRCCTAGATTTCAGTGTAGAGCGTATAAAACGATCACGAGATTGGGGGCCAATAACTTTAGAAGATGCCTCTGTCACCAGTTTGACGGTTCCCTCGACTGCCACCGTGTGTGTGAATTCACTAAATTTCCATACCTCTGCAGTGTCACCCGACAGCCCTCTTAGGAGTTCTTCTATAGAAACTTAACAAGGAACTGGTGGAACAGTCAAGGTAATAGTCATCCAGTTAATCATATCGTAATAATTATTAGCTTTGAAATTCAGCTTTGGCACTTTATTACATCTAACCCTTCCATTCACAGTGTCAGACTCTGCTTCTCTGGCTGCCAGAAGACGGTCAAGGGCCTACTTTCTGACTTCTATACGTTCGTCAGTCATCATAGTAAGGAGAATGTTTTCTGGAAGAGCAAAGAAAGAATTATGTTTAATCGACAACCTTGCGCAGTTTAGCAGGTAAGTCTCTCGACCTTTGAATTGCAGCATAGAGATGGCGCAAGCCATCTTTGATTCAACTGTTGAATCTTATTGAGAACCACAAAGGTGAGTAAACTGTAAGTATGTACTTGACCAAAATCTTTATTTCCTTTGTTGGTTTGTCAGTAGAAATATATAATCTCAGAATTCTATTTGCACAGGTGAGCCAGCGAGATTTGCATATGTTACCTATACGCATCGACACTAAATCTGAGGAACACTGACCAGAAATAACAGCTTTAGATATTTTATATAGATAAGCTTGGTCTGTGGAGGATGGAGTCATGTGTAGAAGTTCACGCAAGTGAGGAAAGTTTTCTGATCACCATTCACTTGGGAGTGGCCAGAAACGATTCTTTTACATATGACTCAAGCAGCTCACGACTTCCGGTCCTTGACCAAGTATCCTCTTCGTAGCCTAAGAACATCCGTTTGAAAGTGAGCTAAAGTGAGAAGGCGAAACATTCCCTGCATAGGGTTGTGCGCTGGGTTTGGGACCCGCCACGTAAAAAAAACCACCCCAATGACAACGCAACAACAGCCTCGGATGAGAGACCCCACTTTGATGACGACTACGGCAAACGAAATAAGGACTACGAATTGAGGGCATGCACCTGGAATATCCGGTCCCTTTATTGGGAAGGTGCCGCTGCCCAGCTGGTTGATATCCTCGTAAAATAAAGGCTGACATTGCCGCCGTCCAAGAACTGCGATGGACGGGACAAGGAACAGCTGGTACGACGAGGAGTGCCGTGTCGCAGCGGAGAGAAAACAGGCTGCCTACCTCGAAACGTTACGATCGACCACAACACGTGCGGGATGGGATAGATATCGAGAGTTGGAGAGGGAAGCGAGACGCATTTGAAGACAGAAAAAGAAAGAGGCGGAAATGCGTGAGTATGCAGAGCTTGATATGCTGGATGATACGGGTAATGCTCGAAAATTCTACGGAAAAATGCGGCGGCTGACAGAAGGTTTCAAGACCGGAGCATACTCTTGTAGAACCCCCAAAGGTGATCTAGTCACCGATGCCCAGAGCATACTTAAATTATGGAGGGAACACTTCTCTAGCCTGCTGAATGGCAGTGAACGCACAACGCCAGGAGAAGGCGAACCCG
>NW_017534902.1:6131-11632 GCF_001853355.1 Bactrocera latifrons
TCCAGCTCTGAAAGTATTCGACGCAGTACCCGCCGGGGGAAGCAGAGGAAGAGGAAGACCTCCACTCCGTTGGAAGGACCAAGTGGAGAAGGATCTGGATTGACTTGGAATATCTAATTGGCGCCACGTAGCGAAAAGAAGAAACGACTGGCGCGCTGTTGTTAACTCGACTATAATCGCGTAAGCGGTGTCTACGCCAATCAAGAAGAAGAAGAAGCTTGGTCTGTGCTAAGTTGGGTGGGATTAATAACCTTAGAAGGTAATTGGCAGGATGGCAAACTTTCAAGTTTGACAACTGGCAACTTCTCACAATCAAGGAGCAGTTTATCTACGTCGCCAGAGAATGTATTTGGGTTGTTTGAAACACCATCAAGGTGTTCCAAAAGAGCACGAAATGAAAGTTCGTTGAAATGTAGAAGACAAACAACCCACTGTAATGGTCTACCCATTCTTTCTTCTAGTTTCCGAATGATTCCACCTTTCCAACCTGTGTTCGTGTTGCTGCCATCAGCAGCGACCACTTTTAGATGCTCCACATTGACTGAATTGTCTTGTAAATGTTGCCATATAGCTTGCCCGGAAGGAGTGGTGACGTGGCCAAAGTAATGACAACCAGGTTCCGCTATAAGAGAAATATGTTCCTCTTTGACAATTTGTGTAAGTGTATTGTCTTTGGGGCCGTCAAAATACAGCCCATATACAGAGTCAATACTTTCGGTGTTTTGGAGCCTAACTCCAACACTTTTTTTCCTCGACAAATCCTGCATTTGTCAGTGAAAAAGCTAGCCTGATCCTCTGTTATCAAACTTGTTTTTTTGTTTGGCATCCAGAACAGCAGATGAAACAATCAAGGCCGCTGCTCTATCACTTACTCCAATTCTTTGGGCATCAAAAGCAGTGTATTCTATTACTAGTGTGTTTTGCTTGGTTTTAGAGGATGGAAGTGAAAATTGTCAAATAATTTTCCGGCAGAAGAGACAAAGTCGTCTCTTTTAGAGCTCAAACTTATTGGGTCCCTAAAAATATTTGTTTAAGAGTCAGAAATTTCTTATGGTATGTGGTGAGCGTTTGTACAACTCTGGTGTGTGAAACTATCGGAATAGATGACTTTTTGAAAGTATTTTCAMCMTBTTTTGCAACTATTTCTGTAACCTCTTTACTCCTAGGTTCATAGTTGTCGCCTCGGAGTCGCCCTATACGAAGTCTTCCAAACTGATAACACAAAAGAAAATCCTGGTAAGTAGGTAACTGGGACTCAGAGAGATTGTACGGATATATGCCAAACACAGGACATTTCTGTCTAAATTTAAATTTAGATACAGACATTTTGAGTTCTGTGTTCTGTAGATAGCACTCGGCGAAATCAACGACAAGAGTGAAGGAACTCGATGAAAAAATATTTATATGGATACCAGTCCGAACGTATCGTATGGCGCATGGAAATGAATGTAAGTGATAGGACTTGGCAAAATCACCGACAAGAGTGAAGGAACTCGATGAAAAAATATTTGTGTGGAGACCTATCCGAACGTGTCCTTTGGCGTAGGTGAATGAATGTGAGTGATAGCACTCGACGAAATCAACGTCAAGAAGTGTGGTCGCAAGCCGATTTTCACCTTGCGTTGTGGCGCGCCGCATTTTCGCTCGTATCTCGGGAACGGTTCGTCCTACGGCCATGATGAATACCAGGCGCTAGGTGGACAATTTCACGATTTTAGGCGAATTTCCGAAATTTCAAGGCCGGAGTTGGGGTTGAAGATGCAATCCGATCTCAAAACAAAAGGTTGCATTGGAATCAGGAAATGCTTAGGCAACTTTTCCGCACTATTAGAAATCCCGAATCGAAAAAAGTCCGGAATCGACCCACCCTACTGCTGAGCCTAATTCACAAACATACCACGATTCTTGGGATCAAGCGGCTTCAGTTCTTGCGCAAATTTGATTTTGGAAGAATGTTGCCCAAGATTTTTTCACAAAATTTGCCACAACGACGTCACAGAGATGCTCAACGCTTGAGAACGACGTTACTCTACTGATTTGATTCTTCTTCAATTGATACGATAGCGGCAGAAATATTCACGACACTACTGGCACTTCTTTATCTCGCTGACACGGGAACAGGACCTTATATGGATTATGAATTCTAATAATTTCGTCTTATTGTTGGATCGTATATCTTCTCTCGATTAAATGACAAACCTCACTGAAGAGAAATGGCAAAATATACTATCGTTCTATTTTTGTAGCATCCCTATTGAAACCCCATTATGAATTATTAAAGTACTATAATTGAATTATAAAGTTTTTTGGTTATATAAAAATACTTTTCCCATTATTAATATCTAAAACACTCACSTTGATATATTACCATGAGATTAAGAAAAGAACAATTCTTACATCCTGTAAATAAATACTTACGTCACAAATAATTTACGCTTTTAACTTAATATTAATGCTAAGGGATATATGAAATGATATAATTCTGTTGTATTTACATCGCAATCGTGGTCGCACCCGCATTTTTTCGCGTTTAAAATAAAGAAACCGTACCAGAGAGTGTACACGTTGAACCCAGATTGGCATATGGAACGACTTGGCGCATTTTACGACGAGATCTTAAATTGAAAGCGTAGAAAGCACATCTGGTGCAAGAACTGAAGTAACTTGACCTTAATTCATTTGTCGCCACTTTTCACACATGGCATCAATCAATGGATTTACTGACAGAAAAATTCGATGAACAAATTTCACGTTTTGGACCGGTAATTTTCCATCAACATCGTGTAATACCACACCAATGTCTATGCTTGAAGGGGCTGTTAACCGCAGCAAAATCAATTTACAATAAGATTATGGAGTTGAGAATTACTTCATATATATTCAACATATCTGGAATTTATTGGAAACCCGTATTCGGAAACACTTAAAAACTGCCTTATGAACTTAGTGTAAATTAGGTGAATTTTAAGCTTTAGCATTAATTTTGTAAAAAAAAAAATATTTTGATGTGCTGTATCTAATGTTAAATAAAAATCTTTTGAAATTGATAGAAACAAAAAACAGAAAAAACTTTAAAACAAATGTGTCGTAATATAATAGTCCCAGATGTATGTAAACTTTATTGGTACACTGTGTACATACATGCCTAAGTGTGTAAAGTACTAGAGGAGAATTTCACCCATTACTGCCTACCTTTCAGGTTTGTAAATTTCAGCATAACTTAGATATGCGATGGGTTATAAAATACCCAATGGGCTAATAAGGGTTCTATGTGCACTTGACACTTAATATATGTGACAACATGTTTATCGGGTGTTCGTCAAGTGTCGATTAAAATCAACTACCTACTACGTAGACAAGTGAAATTGCAATTATGAAATAGTGCGGGATTTGATATTGTGCAATAAATATAAATATATATAAAAGACGCATCACATGTATAGACAATGAAAGATTTTAATATGCAAGGAACTGCAGTTGAAAGCTGGAGCGACAATGATGAACCTGGACGACATGCAAGAAAAATAAATGATAATCGAAATGGCGTCTTAATAAAAATTACAAATTTGAGAATCCACTATCAAAGTAACTCTCAAAGTAAAAACGTCAAAACTTTTTTCCGATCTACAATTCGATGTGTCATACTTGGATATTTGGCAAATGCCACTGTGAAAGTGGCATGAAAGAAATGAAGAAGAAACCATGGGGAACATCCGATTTCGTAATCCACAGAACTAATAATATAATATATTAGCAAAGCGCGACCATTCAGCAATAACCAGATTTTCAAGCAATTCCCTTCTATGACTCCTTTTGATATTACATACGCCAACTCAAAGATCCAATCGGAAAATGACAATTATTGACCAACACTTAATATACGAACACGCCTTCAACAGATGGAAGACGTTGACTTCTTCGACAGTGCTGTGAACAACTACCGCATTAAGATATGTGGAAACAAATAAGGAAGGGCTAAGTTCGGGTATCACCGAACATTTCATACTCTCGCATGATAAAGTGATAATCGACATTTCATTATCCGTCATTTACATTACATATTTTTTTACTTTGCTGTAAAATTAATTAGATTAGATCAATTTGTTTACTTTGAGTATTGAATTGTATTTTYATTTATTTTAATTTGAATTTAATTGAAAAGTTATAGTCCGATCACGAGAATTTTTCCACAAGGGATACCTCAGCTCAAATACCATGCCCATTTTCAATTTTTAAAAAAGCCTAGGTGCAGCTTCCTTCTGCCATTTCTTCCGTAAAATTTAGTGTTTCTGACGTTTTTTGTTAGACGGTTAACGCACTTTTAGTGACTTTCAACATAACCTTTGTATTTGAGGTGTGCGTGGTTATTATCCAATTTCTTACAATTTTTATCTGTATGTGGAAACGACTCTATAGAGTTTGGTTGTCATAGCTATAGTAGTTTCCGATTCCGAGATATGTACAAAAAACTTAGTTGGGGCGGGGCCAGCTCACTTTTCCAAAAAAATTACGTCCAAATATGCCCCTCCCTAATGCGATCCTTTGTGCCAAATTTCGCTTTAATATCTTTATTTATGGCTTAGTTATGACTCTTTATATGTTTTCGGCTTTTTTGTGGGTGTGGCAGTGGGCCGATTTTGCCCATCTTCGAACTTAACCTTCTTATGAAGCCAAGAAATACGTGTACCAAGTTTCGTCATGTTATTTTACTCAAGTTACAGTTTGCACGAACGGACGGACGGACAGATAGACATCCGGATCTCAACTCTACTCGTCACCCTGATCACTTTGGTATGTATAACCCTATATCAGACTCTTTTAGTTTTAGGACTTATAAACAACCGTTATGTGAACAAAACGATAATACTCTCCTTAGCAACTTTGTTGCGAGAGTATAAAAATAGTACTGGCCGTTGCTTATAAATGTATCCGAAGCAGCAATGGTAAATGCATGAAAACTAAATGTTTTATGTGCAAAATATGACAACTCCAAGGTTATGAGTCAATTGGACTTTCTTGTGGAAATTCTTCTTCTTCTTGATTGGCGTAGACACCGCTTACGCGATTATAGTCGAGTTAACAACAGCGCGCCAGTCGTTTCTTCTTTTCGCTACGTGGCGCCAATTATATATTCCAAGTGAAGCCAGGTCCTTCTCCACTTGGTCCTTCCAACGGAGTGGAGGTTTTCCTCTTCCTCTGCTTCCCCCGGCGGGTACTGCGTCGAATACTTTCAGAGCTGGAGCGTTTTTGTCCATCCGGAGAACATGACCTAGCCAGCGTAGCCGCTGTCTTTTAGTTCGAGTGACTTTTAGAGTTTGGTTTTTGTTTGTCGATAGAGGACTTTGCTTCTCAATTGCCTACTCAGTCCGAAGTAGCACCTGTTGGCAAGAGTTATCCTGCGTTGGATTTCTAGGCTGACATTGTTGGAATTATCTACAACTTCAAAGCTATGACTGTCAACAGTGACGTGAGTGTCAAGTCGCGAGTGCGACGACTGTTTG
>NW_017534902.1:12527-23954 GCF_001853355.1 Bactrocera latifrons
TGGTTTCGGTTGCGGCTGTACGTAAAGAGTTTGAAATGTCGTCCCACAGTTCCCTTATACCGTTCGGCTGTCTGTTGTGATTGCAGCTTCTCGACGTCGAACCTTCTTGCGTTTGATGGCGTGCGAATCTTCGCTGCAACAAGATAGTGGTCTGAGTCGATGTTAGGAGACGTGTCTTCCGTCTATCACAACATGATCGATCTGGTTGGTGGTTTTTCGATCCGGACACAGCCAGGTAGCTTGATGAATCTTCTTATGCTGGAATCTAGTACTACAGATAACCATATTTCGGGCCCCGGCGAAGTCGATCAGCCTTAACCGACCGTAGTGATAAAGATACCTTCTTTGCCCACCCTGGCGTTAAAGTCGCCAAGCACGATTTTGACATCGTGGCGGGATCAGCTCTCATAAGTGCTTTCCACGCACTCATAAAAGGCATCTTTGGTCACATCTTGTGGAAATTGCAGAAGCTTTAAAAACTCAAGCCATTTCACGACGATCTGGTGGAGTGCATAAAAACAATATCAGTAATATACATACGTCTTCATTTAATATCAAAATTGAGCAGATGTGCTCGCTGCCACCATTGTGAAAATAAACTCAGATGAGTTGTAGAAAATGTGATGTAATACTTCATTCAAAACAATGCTGTTCTGACTTCAATAATGGGTTACGAAAATATGAAGAGAAAATAAAAAATAATCAATAAATTCACATTCAAAAAAGCTTTGGTTAGTTTTAACATTAAAATTCAAGCGATTAAAAAAAATTTGTTTAAACAAAATTGAAATTTCTATTTCACTCATTTTTTTTAGCATATAGTACACACATCTGCCCAATGGGTATTTCAATACCCAAGTGAGTATATTCAGCTCCGGGATCTTAGCGGGTTAAGAATATTTTTTCTTAGTTTTTCTTCGTTATGAAAATCCTTTACAAAAACCTGTTATGATTAATTTTACAGGCATTTTGTATTTTCTAGTTTACTAGAAAGCTTTGAAAATAGATTTTCTGATTTTTTAAAATGTCTCAACWTTGACCTTGAAAATGGGCACCTATTAATGGAATGTCCTGTCTTATAAGGAGTGTAGGTATATTGTTTAACATTTCCTCTATGAATTAGTTCAAGATATGATTCTTCGCCTGAGCACCGTTGCGAGGCAGTAATGGGTTAGGTAACAACAAAAAGTGAAGGAAATGACAAGCATGGTGTAAAATATACTTATTTTATAAAAACAAAGAAAGGTGGTACATTGCACACACATATGAATAAACAAGTGAGCAAAGTGATTTACTATACTGGTGTGACAAAATAAAACTACAAAACATGTTTGTCCTTAAAAAAATTAAAATTAATTTACGGTTTGGAAAGAGCCGGCTGCAACAACCGTTTAAAAGAACTCTTTAAAGTTCCGCAAAAGATCGGTAAAACTTGAAGTGACGGTATAAGTACCATTTTACACTGCTTTCACACCGCCATTGCCACCACTTCGCTGCTTTTACCACTCCGTGGCGGCCATCACTCCGTTGCTGCCGTCAACATGCTGCTGCTTTCACACTGCTGTTAAACCGTCGTGGGAAACGCCGACAAGCAGCCGACGCACCAGATAACGAATGGGTATTATTAACAAGCAAACAATAATGAAAATGCTGTATTGAGGTGAATGTGAAGAGATTCTGTTTTGCCAAATTTTTTCAATTGTACAGTTGCTCATTTTAAGTTATTTCTTTCGTTTGGCTTTTCGTGTAATTGGAAATCGATATTTTTCATTGTCTCGCCAATCCCAACAATTCCAGATTTATTCTGTTACCATGATGTCCTTTTAAAAAGGAGGTCTTTGTGAAATTTACTACAGTGTCCATATAAAGGAGCACAGCTTCGGTGTGGGATTCGTGGTGGGAGAGAGACTCCGTCGCCAAGTACTGGCATTCACCACGATTGATGAACTTCTAGCCACAATCTGCATCAAAGCGCAGTTCTTCAACATATCGCTGATTTACGCCCACGGCTTCACGAAAGAAGAGGACGATTTGACCAAGATGACTTCTATGAACGTTCGGGGCGCACATTTAAGAGATGTTCCTGCAAAAATGCTAAAATCTTTGGCACAACGGTTGGTAAATTCAACCTTCATCATGAAACATCACCAAATAGGTTTGAGGCTGATCAACTTCGCCGCGCCCCGAAATATGGTAATCTGTAGAACTAGATTCCAGCATAAGACAATTCATCAAGCCACCTGGCTGTCTCCGGATCGAAAAGTCACCAACTAGATCCATCATCCAGTATTAACAAGTTGCAGCAGCAAGCAGCTTAACAAGTTGATTAAAAGGGGGTAATGCCCGAAAAATTCTATGAAAAGGCGCGGCGACATTCAGAAGGTTTTAAAAACTGATCATACAAAACTGATCATACCCTTGTAGAACCCCAGAGATGATCTAGTGACTGACGCTCAGAGTGTACTAAAATTATGGAGGGAATACTTCTCTAGCCTGCCGAATGGCAGTGAAATCATAACAAAAGGTGATGATGAACCCGATTTCTTAATTAATGACCATGGAACAAACGTTCCATTTTGGGATCATAAAACTAAGTGGCGGAGCCGATGAACAGCAGCGAAGGACTGGAAAGGAGCTTGCATTAGCTTCTTTGCAGAATATGGTCTTACGAGCGCATGCACGGTTTGAATTTAAGTGTGCTCTGCCCAATCCACAAAAAGAGAGACCCCACAATCTTCGAAAACTACCGTGAAATAAGCCTCCTCAACATCGTATATAAGGTTCTATGGAGCAACAAGTTGAGCAGCCTTTACGCCGAATTGTCTGAGTTTGGTATCCCCGAAAAACTTTGGTATTCCTGTGTAAACTGACGCTGGGCACAGCCAAAAGCTCCATCAGGATTGAAGGACTTCTCCGAACCGTTCGATACCAAGCGAGGTTTCATATCAGGCGACTCCCTTCCATGTGACTTCTTCAAACTACACTGAGAGAATTGCAAAACTAAAACAGAGAAGATAAGCAATTGAAAAGTAAAGCACACTCTTGACGAACAAAAACACAAACTCTGTAAGTCACTTATTATTCTCAACCTTCTATATAGCGCAGCGGCATGGACGATAACAATATCTGATGAGTCGACGTTACAAGTTTTCGAGATAAGAGAAAGATTTATAGTCTTTTGCGCATTGGCCACGGCATTCAAAATACAGAGAAGCAGAGGAAAATGAAGACCTCCAATCCAATAGAAAAACTGGGTGGAGAAGGACCTTAATTCGCTTGAAATCTCGAATTGGCGCCACATTAACTATAACCTCGTAAGCGGTGTCTACGTTAGTATATAACATTTTACAGATTTATGCAAGGTACATTGTGTATGTAAAGTGACATGTACGAGTTCTATAAAAAATGTACGCTAAATTTTCGAATTTCACAGGCTACATACATTTGGTTATCGATTTATTTAATTTGTTTTGTTTTTTACTAGTCTCGAACTTGCGTTCACAGTTTCAGAAGTTTACAAGTATTTTGTTTGTCATTTCCAAAGTTCAATCGTCTCAATGGAAGAGATCAGGAGAGCCAAAGTAAAAAAAAAAAACAGATTGCTGAGAGAGCTTAAGGGTATGACAAATAGTGCATATCAGAACTGCTTCGAGGATAGGAAAAAACGTTGGCTTAAGTGTATATTAAGTGAAGGACTAATTTGAAGGAGAATAAATACAAATTTATGAATAATTACATATTTTTTAAACAAATGATTTATTACAATTATCCTCTTGGGTTTAATTTATATCCCATATATGTATGCATATGTGTCATTCGAGGAAGATTTTAATATGACGCGAAGTAAAAGATAACAATTAAACTAAGTCAGTCTATAACTTAAAATAAATTAAGAAGATACCTAATTAAATTGTAATTTATTAAGAAGTACGTTCAATAATTCTCTTGCATCATTTTTTTAAACAAAGTTTTGCCAGCACCGGAAGGTATTTCCCCGTCATTTACCTTTTAACGTAGCAATTATTCCGTTAAACGTATCCTTTCCAAACTTTATTATTTCATTTTACACCATAGGTATTCCCTTTTATGAAGCCAAATTTAGTTACTGTGCTTAACCCTGGAAAGTCATGCCTCGTCGTTTCGACGACGCGAGTGTTTATTTTACCGTTATCGCACTGTTCCATTGTTTGTACAGTGCCTCTTTTTTTTACAGCGTTAGTCGCTGTTGAGCTCTTCATGTTTGCAGTTGGTTGGCTTCGTACGATCTGTGTAAGTATCTATTTTTTAAACAGGCGTAGTCGAAAAGACGAACGATGAACTTTGTGTGAGTTTTTCGTTCCGAAGTTATTTTTCTTGTTTATTTATCTGTTTAGTTTGTACAGTTGTAATACAAGATGAGTGGCAGCAAAATTTATGCTGACGAAGAAATTGAAAAATTTCTTGCAATGAGCGACGACGACAATGGATTAGACGATGAGTTAGGGCATGCAAGTTCTTCAGAAGAAAGAACTGACGATGAGTTAGACAACAGCGAACTAGAATCTGATGCAGAAATCGAAGAAAACGAAAGCTTAGGGGATGCATAAAAATTTGGGAGATGTTCATTCAAAAGTGCCGGGAAAATTATACGCCTGGAGAATACCTTACGATTGACGAGCAACTACTGGCRTTCAGGGGAAAATGTAGCTTCCGGATGYACATTACAAATAAGCCAGCAAAATATGGACTCAAAATGGTAATGATATGTGATAGCGGTGCAAAGTACATGGTTGATGCTATGCCGTATTTGGGAAAAGGATCAAACAAAACCACCTTTCCCTCTTGGTGAGTACTACGTAAAAGAGTTGACTAAAACTGTACATGGTTCAAATAGAAACGTTAAAATGGACAACTGGTTTAGTTCGATTCCTCTTGCTAAATCACTGTTATGCGAACCATATAAGCTGACAATGGTTGGAACTCTACGTTCTAATAAGCGAGAAATTCCGAGTGAAATGAAAAATGTAAAAGGTCGTAAGTGTAATACGTCAATGTTTTGCWATGATAATGAGCTGACGCTTCTATCATATAAGCCGAAGCCGAGTAAGGTAATATATTTATTATCATCCTGTAATGAGGAAGGAGYAGTAAACCCCAAATSAAATAAACCCTACATGATCGAATTTTACAACAAAACGAAAGGAGGCGTTGATACCTTTGACCAAATGTGTAGTGTCATGAGCTGTTCACGCAAAACCAACCGATGGCCAATGTGTMAATTTTTTGGTATATTGAAGATGGCTTTTATTAACAGCTACATTATTTATTCACACAACGTATTTCAAACAAATAAAAAACCTCTCAGTCGTTCTGCTTTTATGAAAAAATTTCATTCTGCCCTTATTCAAAGTAATTTGACAAACAGACTTCAAGTACCAGCATTGTCTACGTCGTTGCGATCAAATATTGAAAGTTGTGTTTCTTTTGATGAAAATGCCACAGATACTAACCGCCAAAAAAAAGAAACAAAAAAGAGAAAGATTTGCCCAATTTGTCCGCCTGCTAAGAGACGGATGACAAAATCATTTTGTGCAAAATGTAAAAAAAGTCTTTGTGGGGAGCATAAAATAGAACTTTGTGCCTCTTGTACAAAATGAGAACTTTCATTCCGTAAAGAATTTTCAGTTAATAGTATTATCTTTATGAAAAAATACCATTCAGTGAAAATATGTTATTAAATTGTTTAGTTTTTTTAAGTTTCTTAGTTTGTATTTTGTACAAAAGCCGAATGAATCAGAGCTGTGAATATTTTATTTATTTAATAAAAGATTTAAGAAAAACTGTTTGATATTGTTTTATTTAGAAGATATATAAACCAGGTAATATGAATATATTGACTTTAGTAGGTTTTGATAGGTAGGATAATATATTAAGGACTTTGAGTAATGCCGTCGTCGAATCGACGAGGGATGACCTCTACGTTATAAAAATAGCGATGACCTTCTAGGGTTAAACATGTCATTTTATTTTTCAAACTAAGGCCACTCTGTGAGTGTGGCAATGGTACGTTTCCGTTCATTAGCAACACAAAGAAACTTGCAGAGGGACATCAGAAAATCAAAGGTCATGCGACTTTTATTATTTCGATGGATGTGCTATAACAGCATAATACAAAAAACTTTATTAATCTATAAATAAAGTTCAAAATATTTACAAAACCTTATTTACATTCAGTTTTTTATGAAAACAATTATATTATTTGCGCATATTATTATTCATTCTCAATTATTATATTTAATAATAATTACCTGAATAAGTCAATTACTCCGACATTGGCGGTATTCTTATTCGAATCTTTTTTTTTAGCTATTTTCGCTTCCAAATTAGTCTTGATTTTGTTTGGTAATTTTCGGCCGTTAACTTTTGCCATGTTTTCTAAGACTTTAAGTGCTTCTTCTAAACGACCTCGCATTAATAACCATCGAGGAGATTCCGGCATAATAAAAATGTATAAAAAATATAAAGTAAACGGTGCGGAAGTGTATAAAGAAAGTTTCACCCATTCGCGTTCCAGGTAAGTAATTAATGACAATAACATTATGCCTGATGTATAAAAAGTACAAGTCATTACAGTCACAAACGACCTATAGTTTTCACCCACGAGTTCCAATGCTGAAAAATTAAAAAAGTGAATTAACAAAAAAAATACATTTGTTTACAATTGCAATTGTTAAAAAACCCACAAAGATAGACGGATACATTCGAAGAGAATAAATGCAATAAAACATACATACATATGTACTTGTACATAAAATTTCCTTTGGCTATTACTCTTTCTAGTTGAACTAAAATTTGTTATATAATTTGTTATATACTTATATAAATGAAAAAGAAAAATTGTTCAGTCAAACTTCGACTGTTTCTTAACCCAAAAATATAACACCTAGAATCTGTAGGAAATTACAACACTTTTCATGCAAATGTATTTGAAATGCCAAATGTACTTTGTACATTGTACTTTGCTCAATACCTTTTAAAGACAGTCAACTGCAAGCTCTGCACAAGGCAACACCCGATTAGATAATGACCCAAAAATCGTGCAATGAATGGGGAGACATGTATCTTTATAATTAAAAAATATGCATATTGCTATAACTACTTAGCCATATTACAAAGCTACTAAAACTGTGTGAGCAAATTATCGTGTCGTAAATGTGGCAAAAACATAATACTCAGATACACAGTGATTCCAGCTCTCGACCTGAATGCACTCCGAAAGTACTAAAAGTCACCGATTTGGGCACTGATAACGCTTTAAAGTTCGCATTACCTACCCAAAGCACAAACACAAATGGGCAAGCCTATACTACTACTATTATGCCCACTAAATCAACAACCCAATACTCACCCAGCCCTCATAAGAAGGAGACATTACTCCGTACTGCATGGTTCAGATAGAAGATAATGTCAACGGTATTCAGCGCCCTCATTGATTCAGGATCGGAAAGCCACATTTATGTCTAAAATACTTCAACGAAGTTTGGACCACCCCTATTTAACCACTCTGTATCACCCAAGTGACTGGGCTTAATCATACGGTTTTAGCAACACCAAAAAGGACCAAATTACAAAATAACGACTAACGCATTTACACAGACCTTACAGATAATTTACCATACTAATAAACTCACTCATACTCATACTAATAAACTTAAAGCAGCGCCTTAAAGACTTTGTGATATATTGCTTCTTTATTTGGGACAAGATTGATGTTACGTGTTGCGCTATGGGATCGTATGGTGAACGTGATCCTACTCTCTATCATTGTGGGAAGCTTTCGAATTACACGGCTGTGTTTAGTAACTAAACTGTCGTGAGTTGCTTGAGTTTGAAGTATCGCTTTGTGATATTCCGTCTTTGATTTGTGTTTTTGGGTAAGTATCGTTTATTTCTTGAGAACCATGTTACCTCTGTAAGTTGAAATGGTCTAATATCAATATTATATGATCTCAGAATTCCCACGATTATTTCTTTTCAGATATTTTCTTCGTTAGTTTGATGAGAGTTGAAAGTATCAATTTAGGATTTCCTCCACATTCCCGTGGGGTGTGAGTCGACACCTACATAGGCTTTATTTTGGAGTGAAACGATGTTATGAATGAATTTTTTAAGAGTTGAGTTGTGGGTCCAGACAAAATCCATCTGAACTTTGAGCGAACCTAAAATAATTCGCTTATAATAATTAAAAAGCATCTCGTTCATGACACAGCAATGAATGAGGTTGCAATATTTTAGTCATGACTAACCGTCTGCCCACGTATTATCAAAATCGAATTCTTTAATCCAAACAATGATAAAAGAGACAACAATCCTAAGTATATCCTGAAATCACTCTTACTGAAATTTGTCAATTAGTACACCCCCTAATTTAAATTTATTATCAAAGATACCGTAAGACATCCCGGCCGTCTTACGTTTAAACCAAGGATAAAATCCTCAGAATCGCCCCTGTACCATCCGAAAAATAATAGAGGCACATTTCCCACATCACATCTTATACAGATCCCATATAAAGGTTTTGTCAAAAAGGACTAAAAGTTCGATATCAAAAATGGGCGGGGTGCCGACCATCCTTATCTGAAATCACTTATATCACAGATACCGAGAATGTGCCGAAAATGGGCTAAATCGAGTCAATATTTCTCTTTGCTCCATATATCTTCTAGAAAAATGTTCATACTTCCTGCTGACTTTATATCCCATATATTGCCGAATATAAGAGTATTTATTATCTTAATTAAATTTACTGCACAGATTTTTCTTCTAACGAAGTATATCTGTGCCTAAATTGGATAAAAGTGGGTGAAAACTTGCCCTAACCTCCATATGAGTATTGTATTATATCAGGATTTTAAACATTCAGTTGACTTTAGTCCTTATATGTATGTATACTGTTGATGGTATGTGTGGAGTCTTAATGAAACTCAGAGGCAATGTGTTTCTGTTATATGAATATAAAGTAGTGTCAGAAATAGATAAATCGAATCAATAAATCACCACAAATATATCCCATATACCTGTGTATGTGGTAGATATCATTAATTTAGTAATATTTCGACAAATAATTAATGTTAAATTCTTTCGCAATATTTTTATACTGTTTTCTTCGTTAGTTTGATGAGAGTTGAAAGTATCAATTCTGTAATTTTAAATAGAGGTGGATAGTATTTAGCCGTAAGGTTTAAATCACAACCCCGATTTTTTAGTGATATTGTTTAACTTGTAACTGTGGTGTAGCATGAGATTCTAGGGCATAGTGGTTTAAACGATTTCTAATAAACAGTGCCGTGCCACCATGCACTTTTCCATCTGGATGATTTGTAACATAGGGTAAAGATCCCGGTATATTTAAAATATATTTTTTTTGTTAAATGAGCATTACATCTATATTTTGTTCAGACAGAAATCTAATAATCTCTAATTTATGTTGGTTAACGCCGTTAGCATTCCATATACGGATATTTAGTAAGCTAATTTGCGTCATACTCTGTGTATGATTTATAATCATAGTTTCAATACCGTCATTTAAAGGATTTTGCGGCAGTTGGATTTGTACATTGTTGCCTTTCACCACATTTGCATAGCTTCCTTAAATATTATTATTGATAGAAGTAATATGATTTTAACTTTTATATTATGTTGCTATAATTTCATTACGGGGTGTAAGCAATGTGATTTCCTCCACAGTTGCTGCATTTTTTTCAAATTTAATTCGTCTTTCCTATGGGTGCATTCCACTTCACACAGTGCGATATGATTTGGTATGCCCACATTGTTGGCAGTTAGTACATTATTCCGGACCGTTTCTTTTATATACTTCTTCAACAGTTATTATACGATGCAGCAAATATTTCAAATTATATATTGGATGTCTTTAGTTTTTTTTTATATTAAAATATGTATTTAATTGATTGGTGATTGGATATTGAAGCCCAGGGAACATTTTTTAGGATGTGGCATAATAATAACAGATTTTATCAAACGACGCTATAGAAGTATACCGATAGGGACAGCAAACGACTCCATGTTTTTCCGCTCTTTTGAAATTTCCCTTCAGTGAGGTTTGTCATTTTATCATGGAAAGATATCTCTCCACGTCGTTCTCAAATAATAGGCATCTCTGTGACGGCGCATATTAAAAACAGATCTTGACCTACATTCTTACAAGATCAAACTGACGCAAGAACTGAAGTCGCTTGACCCACCAGAATAGTGGGGGTTGAGCAAACTCTTGAACAAATCTTTATATTCATAAATCTACCGCGATTTAATGACATATTTGTTTTTTTCACCAGTCACAAGTTTTAATAACTTGGTTCAACGAATTGTATCTTTCACTGATTGAAGAAAATTGCGTATCAATAATGGCAGAATAGAAATTAATTAAAAAATTTAGCTTGGTATCATGAATTTTCTCATCTTTCCTCTGATATTTGAACTGTCTTTTATGTTTTGCAAATACATTCGATGAAATGAATTTCAATTCAAGAAATGTCTTTTGTTAATTTTCCTATACATCTACATATATAAAACAAAGTGACGTTAGTTACTACGCTTATAACTGGACTGATTTCGGTGAATACCACCAACTCGGACAGGTCTCCGCCCAAACAAGGAGAATACTTAAGAAAATTCTGGAAAATTTTCCAAAAAAAAATATGAATAAAATAAATTTTCAAATACGATTTTAAAAAGGACATAAAAACGAACATGATTTCAAATGCTGTATTGCCAGTAGATGGCGTTGTGTGCATCAACTTTTGACAGCTGCAGGCATATGCACAGTTGGCAACCCACGCAAGATGCGATGACATATGAGACTTGAGTTTAGTAACATAAATATCGGCATTTCCTAAGGCTTTTATCGGCTTTCGTTTGTTATTGTAATTCAATTTGATTTAATACATTATATTGAAACGATATATTAGCCGTGTTTTATTGGTAATTCTATGTTCACTGCTATTGTGAAAATTGCAAGCGAAAAGTGATTTCATAGAGGTRAGTTCAGTTTGATGAAATGCTCATTGTAAATGGTTATGGTCATTGTTATTGCGTGCTTATCGATTATCAACCCAAACGTTAATTTCGTGTTGTTCAAATTAATTTTTAGGTGGAATACTTTGAAAATCAATTCGAGTTCGCTGTTCATTTCATTCTGATTGATCATATTGGTGTGGAATTCTATTTTCAAACGATAAGTTGCCAAGAAAGATGTTTGTTTTGTGAGGTTATGACATTTGAGCACATGTTTTGTGTGTTCATTTCTCAGTGTAATTCAGAATGCCACGAGCCAAAAGATCTAATCTTTCGCATCGAACGCGAAATGAAAATAGAGTTCGGAATATTGCCTATCAATTGACGACGGATGAACAAGAAATCGCACGAGAA
>NW_017534902.1:24481-25153 GCF_001853355.1 Bactrocera latifrons
CCAGACCAAAATTGATGCCATCATATTTGTCGAGATTTCTGATCCCGAAACCGATCCAGACCTGCATGATRTCGTAATTACAAACATGATTCATGGACCGTGTGGCGCCATTAACYCACAATCACCGTGCATGGTCGACGGCAAGTGTTCCAAGCATTATCCACAAAATTTGACTGCTGATACCATCACTKGCAAATATGGTTATCCACTGTATCGACGTCGATCTTCTGATGATGACGGTAGAACAATCACAGTCAGGGGCGCATTATAACGTGGAGTATTGCAATCCACACAGAGAAAAATATGGCTAATAAAAATAAAAAGATTGTCTCTATGATCAGTTGCAGGGACCAAGAAGAGGACAGAAGTCAAAGACGAAGATATTTTCATAGAGATTTCTTCTTATTTATATGTGGGGAATCTTCTTATTTTTATTTAAAAGTTTATCTGCTTAAAATAATGAGAAAGCTTCTTGTTCGATAAATTCTGTCTAATTGTAGGAGAAGGCGGTGAGAAGAGAAGGGAAGCATACCGTTGCAAGTTCCATTGATTTCTTTTGACATCTTTTTTTCCATACTCTTGAATTCAAAAAGTAACTGAAGTGTATGAAAGAAAATAGAAAACAAAAACGAAATGTAAATCACTATAAGCAACAATAACATAATGATATGT
>NW_017534903.1:0-1898 GCF_001853355.1 Bactrocera latifrons
AGGTATTTATACGGAAAACTCCTATGTAAATTGCATTTTTTAATGCTTTCTTAAACAAAGAAGTTCATCGTCCGCAAATGTTCGTTCGTGAAGGCTAAACTAGTTAGAAAATTTGTGAAACAAAATTTTTAAGTATACCATATATCAAGATTGAAAATTTGAGTTGTTAGGAATAGAAACCATTCTTGTTTTAAAAATTATTCAATAACATTTAAAGAATAATTTTAAAGAATAAATACTAATTCCCATTACATATATATGCTAAATATTGTAAATTATTACGTATATGTACAAATCTGTGTCTTAATACCTAAACCTTCCATAAGCTTTCTATGGTGCTTTGTAAATCGAGTTTTTATACTCTCGCAACAATGTTGCTAAAGAGAGTATTATAGTTTTGTTCACATAACGGTTGTTTGAAAGTCCTAAAACTAAAAGAGTCAGATATAGGGTTATACATATATACCAAAATGATCAGGGTGACGAGTACAGTTGAAATCCGGATGTCTGTCTGTCCGTCCGTCCGTCCGTCCGTCCGTCCGTCTGTCCGTCTGTCCATGCAAGCTGTAACTTGAGTAAAAATTGAGATATCATAACGAAACTTGGTACACGCATTTCCTGACTCCATAAGAAGGTTAAGTTCGAAGATGGGCAAAATCGGGTTCCTGCTACGCCCACAAAATGGCGAAAACCGAAAACCTATAAATTGTCATAACAAAGCCATAAATAAAGATATTAAATGAAATTTGGCACAAAGGATCGCATTAGGGAGGGGCATATTTGGCCGTGATTTTTGGTAAAGTGGGCGTGGCCCCGCCCCCTACTAAGTTTTTCGTACATATCTCGGAAACTTCTACAGCTATGTCAACAAAACTCTATAGTCATTTCCTTCAGGCATTTTCATACACAGCTCAAAAATGGAAGAAATCGAATAATAACCACGCCCACCTCCCATACAAAGGTTATGTTGAAAATCACTAAAAGTGTGTTAACCGACTAACGAAAAACGTCAAAAACACTAAATTTTACGGAAGAAATGGCAGAAGGAAGCTGCACCCAGACTTTTTTTTAAATTGAAAGTGGGCGTGGCGACGCCTACTCGACCGATTTCAATAAAATTCGGTATATAATATTTTTTTAACACCCTGATGACATGTACGAAATGTGGGTGAAATCTGTTCAAAACCACGCCTTCTTCCAATATAACGCTATTTTGAATTCCATCTGATGCCTTCTCTGTGTAATATATACATTAGAAACCAATGATGATAGCGGAATAAAACTTTACACAAATACGGTATTTGAGCTGAGGTATCCCTTGTGGAAAAATTGTCGTGATCGGACTATAACTTTTCAATGCAATTAAAAAAAGGTGCGGGGAGTCCCTAAGCGCGGATGAAGTTATATTTCTTAGCGATATTAAGGAAATGTATATCATTTTGTATGAAAGAAAACTAGAAAACTTAAATTTACATTTTATAAATTTATTATGCACATTTTATAAAGCAAAGTGTAAATGAAGGCATTTTGACTCGGAAAGTAGTTCTGTTATATTGTATATGCGAGGCATATTGTTGCTTTTACACTAACAAAATATACACCGAATTGTTAATCACAACAATACCAACATAAATATGACTTCAGCCAAACAAACAAACACGTTTATGTGTATGTGGCTACAAAAAGTTTTAAAATTTGAAAGAAGCAAAAACAGGAACAACATACGTGTCAACACATTTTCCCACACAAGCGTCGCTGCCCATAAACTATTTCTCGTCACGATGGCAAAACTGCTTGGAAGAAATGCTGCAACAGTGCCGGCAGCTCAACAAAAATGGCAAAATAATGAAAAAAAAAATGTATTTTACAATTTATTCTCATGAAAGAATAAAAGGCAA
>NW_017534903.1:3048-9361 GCF_001853355.1 Bactrocera latifrons
TTTTTTATGGCTTATTTATTTATCTATATCTGACTCTTTTAGTTTTAGGACTTACAAACAACCGTTATGTGAACAAAACTATAATACTCTCCTTAGCGACTTTGTTGCGAGAGTATAAAAATAAATGCAAATTTAAATCATTTCATACTAATTCTTGTTAAACAAAATTGGAAGAGTATATTAAACACAACAACCTCTCACGTGGATTTGCAGGTTATACCATTTTTGAATTAATAGAGTATACATCTTCACCCCGACAAAACAAAAATGGGTACTGTAGGGCATCGTAAGAGCAACGTGTTTCACAAACACGTTGTAGTTGATTATATCTTCTACGCAATACAATGTCACGTGATTGAACTCAGCGCCGACAATCACCACAGCAACTTCAATATTTATAGGTGCATTAAATCTTCRTTCGTGTTCTCCGATTGGTCTTCTATCAGGACGAATCACGATTTTATGATCATCAGACGGTGTCTGATCAAGTGCTGTCCGAAAAGTATTAATCAAATCATTGTTTTCATGAAACAATGCTTGCAATTCACGTATTATTGCCAAGAAAGTAGATTTACAAGAACTGGTGGTTTGTCTCTGGAAATGGCAATAATGAACCAATCCTGTGATAAATTTGCCCTTGTATCTGAAATTGTGAGGCAAACTATGATTGATTAGAACTTGTGAAAAGTTCTTAAATGTCGCTGTATGCTTCATTCGAAATTCCCCAGAGCCGAAATTACCTTAAATGTCGGCATGAAATTATTTCGTATTACGTTCGTCGGACCAAAGGAAGTCATTATGAAGAACGAATTATACATTTGGATATTATCCAAAAATGTTTCGATTGCGGCGTTGTTCCTGAAATTAAATTTGCCAATGGTTCCGGTGGGTATTGTAATTCGGGTAATCTTACTTTGCCACTGGCACAACACATTCCAGGTGTTTCATTATGAAATTTCAGTGCATTACAATGTTGGCATACTTTGTTCATTCCACCAATCACCACAAACTTATGCAAACTGCAATAAATTCCCATTATATCTAAATCCAGCACCATTTAAAGCAACATCAACGTAGATTTGTGCGGCACGCCTTTGAATACTTTGATGAATACTTGTCGGCCTACGATCTGAACGCGATCTTGCAACACGTTTCATTGATAAAATCCAGCAAATTCTGGACTCGAGAAACAAAAAAGTCACGAAAATTGTTAAAAGTTTATCAGATTTCAATTAAAAATTGACCAACAAATCGAAATAAGTTTTGTCTTACCGTTCGAAAGCGAAAATGAAACGTTCGAGATCGTCTGCACTAGAAAGCACCAAAAAGTGACGAAAATACACGAAAATCTGCTGCAAATATGACAAAATTCAATTAAAAATTGGAAAAAATTCCAAGTAATTTTTAGCTCACTGAAATGCTCTCCAATACACAAACGACCAAAATATATTCAATACTAATGAATGCTGTATGCGTTACAAAAAATTACTACGGCAAAACTCATATAAACCATATAAGTGCCACTGTATACGTAGTGTATAAGGTCGGTTGAAATCGCACGATGCGTTTTTGATTAGTTCGCCGACGTGCATATACGGACTTATTTTTATATATATAGATTGTACAAGATTTCAAGCTTCCCCTGTTACTGACATCACAGCATCAGTTTTGAATACAAAACTGGAAAGTGTGAACAATATCTGGGCACGCCTTCTGGCAGCGCCAGATACAGTACTAGCTGCTGACGACGCAGAACTACCAGAAAACGCAAAAGCTTCGGCGACAGCCAAGTGTGATAACTGCCGCGATGAGTATGAGTTAACAAAGGGAATGATAACTGAACAAATAAGTTTAGTAAGGCCAAGTAGAGCCACTAGTCCCTCTCCCAGAGTAGTTACAACACCAAAAGAAAACCTAGATAATGGCATGTACATAAAAGTATCAGCTTGTGATACTGAATTTTTTAATGGCTGTTATGATCAATGGCCGTCCTTTCGGGACATGTTCACTGCCGTTTGTATAAACCATCCTAAACTCTCACAAGCACAAAAGTTATACCATCTAAAGAAAAAAGATACGAAATGTAAAACCCAATAAAAACATTATTACATCTACCAAAAATGCAAAAAGAAATCTGCCAGGAATTTCAAAATTTATACTCGACAATGACTAATTGCATATCAGTGTTAAAAACACAAAATATCTCCACAGACTCTTGGGACCTTATCATAGTAACTATTTGTGTAGAAACACTCCCTGATGCTGCGTTACTACGACGGGAACAATCACTTGTGGAAAGGAAAAAAATGCCCGCATGGGAGCAAATGTAAGCATTCCTCACTGCACAATACGAGATAGGTGAACGAATTGACAACAAAAATATAAATCTAAGAAGTCATCACAATGACTCAAGTAAAAACTTGTTCAAACTTCAAGCCAGCAATAATATGCAATACAATAGGCACTTTAATAAAAGTCACACTTTCGTGTCAAACCAATCTAATAAATGGCAACCATTATGTGAAATTTGTAAAGGAGGTCATAACATAAGATCTTTCTGACAGGAACAATCTTGTCAGACAACAAACTTTGCATCAACTGTCTGTCCAATTCTCACGGGACAAAAGACTGTGAAAGCAAATTTAATTGTGTGTACTGTCAACGAAGACATCACTCGTTGCTTCATATTACAAATTGTCAGAATACGAAGCAAAATCAATTTCATAAAACCACCGGGTTAGTCACTACAACCAAAAGTGATAACCCCGAAATCACACATCCCGAAAAAAGGGAAGAACAACCATGTTGTTCTAAAGCAGCAATAATTCAAGCTCTTCCTTCAGAAAATGAAAGCAAAATTATTTTACCCACTGCGGTCATCGTTATTGAACATAGAAAATAATTATTCAAATTAAGAGCATTAACAGATCAAGGTTCTCAAAGATCTTTTATATCATCTAAAGATCAAAATCGGCTAAAATTGCCAATAAACATTCAAATTTCCAAATTTCGGGAATGGGCGGAAGATTTTTCCAAAATTCGAACTAAATATGCCCAATCACCATAGTATCTCTAAATGCAGATATTAGAATAGATGCGCAAGCCATCGTTCTACCGCAACTTACAAATTTGCTTCCAAGCTATGAAGTAAAAAAGATACACTGGGAAAAATGCTCATATCTTAAACTAGCAGATCCCAATTGTCATACTCCATCACAAGTCGACATATTATTATTCAGAGACTTAATACCTCAAATAATTCGTGAATGAGAAAATCTCCAATAAATTGTTAGCCCAAAATACAATCTCTGGGTGGATTATAAGTGGCTAAGCCCCTGAAAAAATCAACTTAAAAAATTCTGAGAAATAGAAGACCACAAATCACCCAGCTTTTAGAAGACGACCAGGCTTGCGAAGCTCATTACACATCATGGGGTAATAAGACCTGATAAAACTACAACAAAAGTACGATTGGTTTTCAATGCCTCAAAGTGTACGAGCTCAGGCATATCACTCAATGATGTACTATACACAGGACCAACATTACAATCTGATCTCATCTTGCTAATTCTAAATTGGCGCATGTTTAAATACGTTTTTAATGGGGATGTAGAAAAAATGTGCAGACAAATTCTAGTATATAAAGACGACCAAGATTTCCAACGTATAGTCTTCCGAAAATCAAGTAATAGTCCAATCAGCGACTATAAACTTAAAACCGTCACCTTTGGCATCAATTGTGCACCCTATTTGGCCATTAGAACATTGTATGAAGTGGCACAAACAAATGCAACAAATCTGCCCTTAGCATCTTCTGTGTTGCACACAAACATACGTGGACGACATACTATCAAGTAGGCACAGTATCGCATTAGACTTAGAAGGATGCAATGGATATCATTCAATATCTGCAATGTCCGCCATTACAAAACGCCAAATACTTTCCTCGGTGGCAAAACTTTTCGACATCGCAGGATGGCTTTCGCCAATAATGATTCAAGCTAAAATCCCCATTCAAAAATTGTGGCAAGATGGCACGGAATGGGATGAACTATGCCAACATGAGTGCAATCAATTGCTCCAATTACACCCTTTATTCTAAATTTCAAATACAATCTGGAATAAAATTGTTGTATAGCGAGTTATTTTCCCTTGAATTGGCATACAATTTACTCAGTCTCAATTCTATTGTATTCTTCCACAGAATTAAAAAATCGCACTTCGCCTTGTTTACGCTCCACCGCCAATTTACAAATATATTCAATGCTACGGGAAACGCGCTCATCACCGCGAAATATCAATTTCGCACACAACACTGGTATGAGCCAATGCTTAAAAAACATAGAACTGAAATAAACTAGAGAAATTTGATTGCACGAAGACATACTGTTCCTTTAAAGTTAAAACGTAACTCACCGAAGTTTAAACGGAATCGAGTTTGCTGTTGGTCATACTGCTTGAGTTGTTGGATGAGATCCCAGCACAAAGATTTTGGTAATCGAAATAATTTCTTAAACGTATCTTCTTCGTATAAAAGGGGGTAAAGGATTATTTTATTAAAGTAACCAACGTTAACCCGGTGATCTGCTCGCTCCTTATTGTCAAGGACATCATTAATCATGATAACATATATAATGCAGCTATCTTTATTTTTATTGACATCGTAAATTAATAACTTCCGCGTGTTTATGGCGACATTTTCTCGGTGATCATTTCACCTCTTTCCAACCTAGCAAATCTCTTTTCAACGGTTGGTTTCCCTGGTGCAGAGCATAAATTCAACAGTATTTTTCCCCAAAAAGGTATGCTTTATTAACACACAAATTGCTTTATGATGAATTTTTTTGTAAATTGACATAAGTTGATTCACAAAAAAGATATATATCACATTAATTAATAGTTATAATATAACTAATAGAAATCATAAAGATGGTAGTAGTATTATCTATGTGTCAGCCGCAGTAAAGCGTGGACCGGTCTTCCAGTACTTTATAAAACTCATACACTGATCGACAAATATAAAACTAATATTATAGTGGATATATTTAGGTTAAAAGAAATATTTACCCGATTTTATTATTTCTGGTATTACGATATGACATTTCTGGAAAAAGATGCGCATTGACCATAACCGTTAAAAAGGGGGGTGGGTGTGGTTATTATATGACTTAACTGGTTTTCAGGGTATATAAATTCAAAGTCTATAAACAGTTTCTGAAATATGTCAACTAAACCCCTTATAGGATGGGACAACTCACGTTTGCTAAAAATTTCCAGTCCCGAGATTAACTTAAGGAGTTACACCAGTGTGTCACTTTCAAAAAAAAAAAAATTGTTTTATTTTCTTTTTCGATAGGTTATATCCATAAATATCTTGCAAAATCGGGAAGGTCGTATGTTGAATAATTTTTGGACGGCAGCGTTCTTCAGAGCGACCGCTCGGAGATATAAACATACCCGTGTATATTTGTAAGTGAAACTTTGAACGGGTTTCTATCGAAACGGCATTTTTTAAAATTGCTGACATCATAGCTCAACGAAAAATTAACCGATCCACTTCAAACTAAAACTGAGTATTTTTGAATACCCTATTCTGTGTACTTGACAAATTCAACATATTTCTAAATCGTCAAAATTTGAAATTTATCAAGCATTTCATATTTTGTATCTGAAATATAAAACTCTTTTCTTTATAAGTTGTTAAGATGGGAAATGCTCTTGACAGTGCTCGTTATGAATTAAATACCTGATTGTGCATCTTGTTGCGAAAATGGAAGTTATTTTTGTTTGGTTATTATTGTTAAACGAAGATGAAAATTGTGAGAATATGAATCTCGCGAGTTATGGTTTTGTAATAAAAAAGAAATTCGGCCTTTTTTTAAAATCGCACATACTAAACTGAATCTTAAGACTTACCTAATTGACATTGCTTGTTAGCTTTCTTATTCCTAATCATAGGGCTAGCTGTACTAGCATTATTTGTTAGTGCGCTTAATTCTAATATTAAGATTAACTGTATGGACATTCTTTGTATGTATATTTTTAGTTGAGTTGTCGTTGACATAACAGAAATACGCTCACACTCAACTTAACTTAGCTGAATTTGGAACCTATATGTTATTACGATATTATGATGCTAGTACGATATTAAGCATTCACTATAGTTATAATTACTATGTGTTTAGAGTATGGGAATGTAACTCCTCCACCCTTGGATTCGAGATTCTCCTGAATTTCGTTACAAACGTATATAGTATAATAATTTTATCAAGTTATAATTAATTCAGTAGTACAAAAAAAAAATTTTTTTTTT
>NW_017534903.1:9524-24478 GCF_001853355.1 Bactrocera latifrons
TATTTATTAAAATTGAGACGATCGATGGGAATATAGGTTATATATATATTCGGAATTCCAAACAAAAGTATATTTGGTTTTTAATCTTCATTTAAAAGTTATATACATATATGTACATTGCACTGAAGTGGATAGATTTTTGTTTTAAAATGGGTTAACTGTCATTAGAGTTTCTGTTGTCATTGTTGACATTTGCAAATTTAAAAGCATGTTTAATATTTGAGGTATGTACGTTCTCTAGATTTCTTTTAATAAATTTTGGGTCCTCTTGTGTCTAACGCTTTTGTACTTTCGAATGAAACCTTCTCTCCTTGTTTCTAGGTAATTTTCCTTTCTTATATTATTATTTCTTATTTATTCTTTCTACATCTGAATTTCCTGTATGGATATGTGGTCTAGTGGCATGAAATTCTATATTTTCTCTATTTAAAAATTCCCGGATTGGTTTTGAATTAAATTCATTATTGAAAAGAAACTTTTCTATATGACATCTAATTGACAAAAATTCATTAGTTTTATCTATTGTATGATCGTTTGACTATTTCTATCGGGTAAATGGAAAGAAATGGTTTGTCCAATAATTCAAATTTGATCGAAATTGGCAATGGTGAAGAAAAAGAAGTAAATTTTTCAACATCGCGTCAAACCCTCAACTCCCCATAATAACAGTAACAATAGGAAACCACAGAATTAAATGCCTAATAGATACAGGTCTAGTTGTTGATTATAAAACCAAACGCCCTATTCGGAAATTTTCAAAAGGAAAAGCTTTCCAAACCATTAAGCTATGGAACTATTAACGAAATAAAATATGAAATTATTACACCTTTTGCGAAAGAGTTTAACGTTTTAGGTACCTTATCACGGAAAGTAATAGACTTTAATAGCAAAAAATACAAAGCTATTATAGGACAAAATTTTCTTATTCCTTTTAAGGCTAAAATTGATGCAGAAAACAGATTAATTAATATACTAGGAAACATATTTCATTTTGATCAACGAATTCTTTATGAAAAACGGAAATTTGCGCACTCGAATTCAGTGATATGAAAAACTTAAACTTAAATCATTTAAATGTCGAAAAAAGCCAATCCATAAAAGATCTATTACAAGAATTTGACGAATTATTTTTCAAAGCAGGAGATAAAATTTATTATACGCATGAAGTCAAACATCAAATTATTACAACGAAAGATAGACCCATTTATTTGAAAATTTATAGGTATCCACTAGTTCATGAAATAGAAATACAAAAACAAATAAAAGAAATGTTCGATCATAATATAATTAGTGAAAGCAACTCTGCCTACAACAGCCCTTTCTGGATAGTTCGCAAAAAAGCGGATGCAGACGGTAATAAAGAATGGCGTATCGTCGTCGTTTGAAGGAGAATAAATGAAATTACTATTAGCGATAAATATCCGACACCTAGTATTGATGGTATCGTAGATAAATTAGGAAGAGCACAATATTTTTCCTCTATCGATCTCGCGAAAGGATTTCATCAAATACTGGTAGATGATTTTCTAATCCGTTAGGACATTCCGAGTTCTTAGGAATGCCATTCGGTCTTAAAAATGCKCCATCGACATTCCAACGTCTTATGAACTCTGTACTTCTAGATTTTATAAACAAGATATGCGTTGTATACGTAGACGACATTTTGATTTTTAGTACTTCTTTGTCAGAATATATAAATAATATGCGGAATATTTTTAAAAAATTGAAAATAGGTTTAGAAAAGTGCAGTTATTAAAGAAAGAGACAGACTTCCTAGGTCATATACTAACTCCTGAAGGAATGAAACCCAATTAAAATAAAGTTGAAGTTATCCAAAACTTAAAGTTACCAATTTCTCAAAAGGAAATAAAATCTTTCTTAGACATTACCGGCTTCTATAGAAAATTTATAAAAGGCTAGTCTAAAATAGCTTATCCTATGGTCACATACTTGAAAAAGACGCAAAGATTAACCTTAATAACCTTTCGACCGCTTTCGAAAATTTAAAAATTATTATTACAAATCACCCCATTTTAAGGTATCCAATTCCTACAAAAAGATTTAAATTAACTACAGACGCTAGCAACTTAGCTATTGGCGCAGTTCTCACACAATGCTTCACGCACATTAAATACTCACGAGAAAAACTACTCAACCATAGAAAGGGAACTATTAGCAATAGTGTGGTCAGTAAATTACTACAGACCCTACTTATATGGAAGAGAATTCAACCACTTAGTTGGCTGCAGAATAAAAATTAAAAGCAAAATAAAAAGAGTAGAAAATATTTTCAAAGACAAATGGATTTTTATCGATATATACGAGAGATACGATATTAACTCGCACAACGTCAATAATATTGTAAATAAACATTTTGAAAAAGGTGAGATCGCTATATATTTTGAACTTAATGGAATAGAACATAAAGAAGTAGAACGAATACTTTTAAATACTTTCGCAAACAATCAAAATATTTCTTTCGTAAATTGTACAAACTTTGCCAAAAGCATCGAAGTTGAATATGAACTAAAGAGATAAATTTCGTTTTTCCATAAAATCGAAGTAGAACATTCAGAACTAAAAACCGAAATCCATGAAATAATAAATAATTGCGATATATGTAATGGTGGAAAATATGATAGAAATCCAATCAATCAAAGCTAAATTTCAAATTACCGAAACACCAAATACATTTAATGAAATTGTTCATATACATAGATACTTATGTAAACAGTAAACAGTCATTTATAATATTTATCGATTGTAATCGACGCTCATATAAGAGCTTTTAGTTTGTCTCGGTAAATTTGGTCGTATTTTGTTTATAGAGTTGTTGTACTCGTAATCGTACTTATTTCGATTGTTGTTGTTCATAAGATCTATAATTTTTCTTGAAACTTTCGTAATTTACTTTATTTTTATCGACATATTTTCGATGTTTATAATCAATAGCTCTTTTTTCCTGAATCAATTTTAACTTTGAATAGTTTTCGATTATATCATTTAATGTTTCCGTTTCGGTTATATGTGGCCTTATAGGCCTATCGATTTTCTCTCTCGTTCTTCTTCCAGCGGTGCCCAGTATTTTTTCGTTTGCTAAAATGTTGATACAATGTTGGATGAGTTCCTGATCCTTGACGCAGAGAGAAATGTTGGTTTCGACCGCTTTAATAAACGCCTTTGGATTGTTATGGTCGTCTAGTGGCTTCTTCTTCTTAATTGGCGTAAACACCGCCTACGCGATTATAGCCGAGTTAACAACAGCGCGCCAGTCGTTTCTTCTTTTCGCTCCGTGGCGCCAATTGGATATTCCAAGCTTAGCCAGGTCCTTCTCCACCTGGTCCTTCCAACGGAGTGGAGGTCATCCTCTTCCTCTGCTTCCCCCGGCGGGTACAGCGTCGAATACTTTCACACCTGGAGAGTTTTCGTCCACTCGAACGACTTGGCCTAGCCAGCGTAGCCGCTGTCTTTTAATTCGCTGAACTATGTCAATGTCGTAATATATCTCGTACAGCTCATCATTCCATCGAATGCGGTATTCGCCGTGGCCAACGCGCAAAGGACTCGAACTCGAAAACTCTCAACGTCGACTCATCAGTTGTTATCATCGTCCAAGCCTCTGCACCACATAGCATAACGGGAATTATGAGTGACTTATAGAGTTTGGTTTTTGCTCGTCGAGAGATCGCTTTGCTTCTCAATTGCCTACTCAGCCCGAAGTAGCACCTGTAGGCAAGAGTTATCCTGTGTTGTATTTCCAGGCTGACATTATTGGTGGTGTTTACGCTGGTTCCAAGATAGACGAAATTATCTAGGACTTCAAAGTCGACTATCAACAGTGACGTGGGAGCCAAGTCGCGAGTGCGACGACTGTTTATTTGATGACAGGAGATATTTCGTCTTGGCCTCGTTTACTGCCAGACCTATTTGTATTGCTTACTTGTGCAGTCTGGAGAAGCAGAACTAACGGTGCGGGTGTCGAGGCCGATGATATCAATATCATCAGCATACGCCAGCAACTGTACACTCTTATAGAAGATGGAACTTTCTCTATTCAGTTTTGCAGCTCGAATTATTTTACCCAGAAGCAGGTTGAAGAAGTCGCACGATAGGGAGATGCCTTGTCTAAAACATCGTTTGGTATCGAACGGCTCGGAGAGTTCCTTACCGATTCTGATGGAGCTTCTGGTATTGCTCAACGTCAGTTTACACAGCCGTATTAGGTTTGCGGGGATACCAAATTTAGACATCGCGGCATAAAGGCAGCTCCTTTTCGTGCTGTCGAAAGCAGCTTTGAAATCGACGAAGAGGTGGTGAGTGTCGATTCTCCTTTCACGGGTCTTTTCAAAGATTTGCCGCATGGTGAATATCTGGTCGGTTGTTGATTTTCCATGTCTGAAGCCACACTGATAAGGTCCAATCAGTTTGTTGACGGTGGGCTTTAATCTTTCACACAATACGCTCGATAAAACCTTATATGCGATGTTGAGGAGGCTTATCCCACGGTAGTTCGCGCTGATTGTGGGGTCTCCTCTTTTATGGATTGGGCATAGTACACTTAAATCCCAATCGTTTGGCATGCTTTCGTCTGACCATATTTTACAAAGAAGCTGCTGCATGTTCCTTATCAGTTCTTCGCCGCCGTCTTTGAATAGCACCGCCGCTTTGTTGTTCATCAGGCGGGTAGTTGCTATTCGAACTTCTTCATTGTCGAGCAATAGAACGTGTGCTCCATCGTCATCGATCGAATCGGGTTTGCCTTCTCTTAGCGTTGTGCGTTCAATGCCATTCAGACCATTCATGATGTGACTAATACCTTTTGTTTTATACATTTTGCCATGAGATGCGTATTTCAGGCGCTAGGTAGACAATTTCACGGTTTTAGGCGAATTTCTGAAAGGCCGGAGTTGGGGTTGAAGGTGCAGTCCGATCTCAAAACAAAAAGCTGCGTTGGAATCAGGAGTACTAAGGCAACTTTTCCGCACTATTAGAAATCCCGAACCGAAAAAACTCCAGAATCGGCCCACTCTAGTGATGAGTATCAATGTTGTTATCGTTATTAAGTTTCTTCTTTGAATTGAATCCTTTCTTAATTTCGTAATATCATTTTTGTTGACGAAACTGTAATCTCTGTAAAGTCTCTGTTACTATTGTTATTTGCACTTTCGTGCACTTTGTACTACGAAGATTGTGTCCCAATGGACTGAAGGGTTGTCTTTATATGTTGTTCGTGTAGTGGAGAAGGCAGGTTCCTTCAATTGTGAAGTTTTGCACACAATCAGAGGTTATCGGTAGTCCCTTTACGTTGATAACCATTATATAATTACCTTCCGGTTGGAATATATTCGATGTGGGCCCCACATCGTTCACAGAACATAGTGGTGTTTTATTATTCATGTTTCTACCGCTACAAGATGAATTATTGGTGCTTTAGAAATCATTTGACCTTTTGCAGAGTAATACACGTTCTCACTTTTTGGACAAATCTGTCTTAAGTACTGGAGCTCGTGGTTATTGTAACTTACGTATGGTTTTGTTTTAATTATTTTCGTATTATTCATAGGAAGAGGAATGAGATGGAAAAGCGAATAGGTACTTTTAGCCAAATTTGGTAGTTTTATATTAAAAATTTGTTTGCTATTATTATAATTTGCTTAGAGTTCCAGAAGTTCGTAGGTGTCCGTCCGAAACTAAATCAATATTCTGGGACTTAAAATGGTGTCTTATTTCATCCAATTCATCTGGATGAAGAATAAGCTTTGATATTATACCAAGCTTTGCGAGCATTACAGCTTCTATTATGTCAAAGATATGGTTCAATAATAATTCTGTATTATAATCAACCTAATTCAGGTATTGGATTTCTAATAGCGCATTGTCTTCTTTTAGAATATGATTCGCTGTTTTTGCTGAGAGTTTTCAAAAAATTTTGTAATGCTTTCCTGATTGTTATTTATATGCTCTGTCAAATTTTTAAATCTCTGTACCATTTGTATATTCAAACTTTTTGGATTTTCCTCTATTATTTTTGAATTTAATATTGTGTCCTGGAGTTCTCGTTTTTGTTTATTTATAGTCATAGCGTCACTTGCGTCCATGTTCCCAGCTACATACTTTATTACAGAGCCTAAGCCGTTGAATAATCCTCGTTTTGTACGTTTATAGAGATTTAATGTCTGTAGTTTTTTTTCGAGTCCCTTAAGTTTCACCTTACAAATTTTAGCTGCATATTTTAGAAGGCAGTTTTTTCAAATTTGTCTATGATTGTAATTACTTTTGAAGTTTGCGAGTTATAACTGTCCAAGTCTATTATATGAATGAAATTTAAATAACTTTCAATCGTTCTCGCGTGTACAATCTTCAGGGCTTTCATATTCCGGTCTTTGTCGAAATTTTGTATTTCCAAGACTTGTCCATAAGTAAAGGCTATTCTAAAGGTAAATAATTGTTGATTAATTTAATTACTTAATTTAATTTTTTATTTGTGTAATTTTTTGTTTTTAGTAGTTTGTAAAGTAACGTCCTATCTTTTAATACTTTATGTTTTGAGAATCGTGCAGTTATTTTGTTTTTCGGACATTCTTTTCTATATATATCCAGACTTTTTTTAAAAATTGAAAATGGGCGTCGCCCACTTACGGACCAAAAACCATATCTCAGGAAGTACTCTACCGATTTCAATGAAATTCGGCATATGATATTCTCTTAACACTCTGATGACATGTGCCAAATATGGGTGAAATCGGTTCACAACCACGCCTAAAATCTCGATTATCACTTTATCATGCGAGAGTATAAAATGTTCGGTGACACCCCAACTTAGCCCTTCCTTACTTGTTTAATTTAGCTTTCTTTACTTTTTCTTTAACAATGGGGTATAGTTTTTCTTTAGATTCATTTAACTTAACCAAAAATTCGTGTTTGTTGTCGTATTTTATGTCTCTTGAAAAATTATATGGTCCTCCAAAGAATAACTTATATGGTGTAAATTTTGCAGATGAATGGATTGTATTCTGTAAGTTATAAAATTCTCATCTAATATCTCTTTATCATTTATCGCTGATGGTCAAAATACATTTTTTATTTAAAGTATATATGTCAATGTGCAAAATTTGAAGTGGTTCGTTTGGTGTTTCCGTAACTTGGAATTCTAGTTTTGGTGGGTGTCTGTCGACGATATAAAATTGTCTTCCATTTGAAAAGTATTTTGAATATATCAGTTGAATAGTTCTGAAAGTAGGTTCATCGGAGAAGATGGCAGTTATTTTACCTGAGGGTATAAATTTTTTGAAAATCTGAATTATTGTGTCTTGAGAAACTTATTTTTCTCCTATAGTTCTACGTTGTTTGTTTCTAAAGATGGTCTCAACAGTCAAACTGAGTTTTTTGTCAGATCTTTCTAATAAAAGTTGCAAGTTCAATTCATTTAAAGTTTTTTCTGAAATTGGTATGCCATCATTCACATTTGCCTTACATGAATGTATTGTAGACAGTTCGTAGTTTCAATGCCTCAAAGTGTACGAGCTCAGCCAAATCACTCAATGATGTACTATACACAGGGCCTACATTACAACCTCATCTCATGCTGCTAATTCTAAATTGGCGCATGTTTAAATACGTTTTCAATGGGTATGTAGAAAAAATATACAGACAAATTTTGGTACATAAAGGTGACCAAGACTTCCAACGTATAATATTCCGAAAATCAAGTAATAGTCCAAACAGCGACTATAAACTTTAAATCGTCACCTTTGGCATCAATTGTGCACCCTATTTGGCCACTAGAATATTGTAGGAAGTGGCACAAACAAATGCAACAAATTTGCCTTTAGCATCTTCTGTGTTGCAAACACAAACATACGTGGACGACATACTATAAGGTAGCCACAGTATCGCATTAGCATGCGAATCACTATCGCAAGTGATCAAAGCATTAAATTCAGCACGGTTGCCCCTAAAGACGGTTACATCAAATCACCCTGAAATAATAAAATACATTAAGAAGGAAGACTTATTAGATACAGATTTTCTTAAATTTGAAAAAGCTAGTACTACCAAAATTTTAGGGATTGAATGGAATGCGATAACACATCGCATATAATTTAGCGAAACGGGTTCAATTTGCTAGCAACTTACGTACTATACCTGAAATTCGAATCCCTCGATGGGTAAATTACAACCCTAACATTAACCAAGAATTACACGGTCTCTGTGATGCCTCTGAAAAGGCCTCAGCAGTTTACGTACGAACACAATACAAAAACAAAATATCTGCACACCTCTTGGTAGACAAAGCCAAAGTCGCACCTTTGAAGACACTCAGTCTGCCACGGCGTGAACTGAATGGTGCTCTTCTGTTAGCAAAAGTAAGTTCAATAGTTTAAACCCATCTTAAATTAACCGATCATAAAACGTATCTTTTCTCAGACTCAGAAATAGTTTTAGCGTGGTTAGAAAAACCACCCTATTGCTGGAAGACCTAGGTATCCAATCGGATATACCAAATTTTAGACTTAGTTGGCCCAGCAAAATGGCAACATTTTGCAAGTGCAGATAACCCAGCGGATCTTGGGACAAGGGGTTGCAAGTCACTGCACCTCGCCAACAATACACTCTGGTGGAATGGTCCAACATTGCTTACAGAATCACAAGAATTCTGGCCAAAGTCCTCCGCTCGTTATATAATACCGGCAGAAAGTCGGAAAATTGAGAATTTTCATATCACTCCAGAAGAGAATGATATTATCCATAGTTTTTCATCATTTCCTCGATCACTAAGGGCAGTCGCTTATATGAACCACTTCATTCGAAGAATTAAACAAAAAATGAAAGGAGCACCAAATGATCCTTGCGTACAACTAACGCATTCCGACTTGCAACATGCCAAGGTCAGTCTAATGTTATATACACAAACTCGCTCTTTCAGCAAAGAGAAATCAAAGTTGTTCGAGAAGCGCCCTCTCGAAAAGGGAGCTCACTTCTCGTCTTAAATCCATTCTTGGATTCTAAGGAACTAATAAGGGCAAATGGAAGATTAGCGAACTCCAGCCTTAGTTATAACGAACGACATCCCATCATTATTTCAGAGCAATCCTGTTTTACTTAACTATTTCTAGCATATCGGCACCAGCTTACACTGCATGGTGAGCATCCTTAAGGCAACAAATGGTCCGTCAAGAATTTTATATACCGCGACTAAAGCCACAAATCAAAAGGACGATTTTCAGGTGTAAACCATGTACCATGTTCAAACACAAAATGCGCATGCATGTACGCATGCATGTACGCAGATCATGGCAGCTGTCCCACCTGAACGCTGCAACTATGCTCTACCCTTTATCATCACTGGAGTTGATTTTGATTGACCTTTCCAGATAAAGGCATCCATGCTAAGGTCTCTTCATTTAGAAAAAGCTTCTTATGGTGCCACCAAATACGTGTACCAAATTTCATCAAGATATCTCAATTTTTACCAAAGTTACAGCTTACACAGAAGAATAGAGAGACATCTGGATTTCAAGTCTACTCATCACCCTGATCACTTTGGTATATGTAACCATATATCTGACGATATATACCGTTATTAGCAACTTTATTGCGAGAGTATAAAAATGATGCCCTCTGAATTGCATGAAAATATCTGAGAGATTTACCGATATTTTCGGTGAAAAATTAGGTTAGGTCAGGTTAGGTACTGAGTTCTTTGTGTACGATATTAGGGAGCTTGAAAAGTTATAGTCCGATCACGACAATTTTTCCACAAGGGATACCWCAGCTCAAATACCGTATTTGTGTAAAGTTGTATTCCGCTATCACAATTGATTCCTAATGTATATGTATGTATATTATACGCGTACAGAGAAGGCATGAGATGGAATTCAAAATAGCGTTATATTGGAAAAAGGCGCGGTAATGAACCGATTTCACTCATATTTCGTACATGTCATCAGGGTGTTAAGAAAATATTATATACCGAATTTCATTGAAATCAGTCGACTAGTTCCTAAGATATGGTTTTTGGTCCATAAGTGGGCGACGCCACGCCCATTTTCAATTAAAAAAATCTGCATGCAGCTTCCTTCTGCCATTTCTTCCGTAAAATTGAGTGACGTTTTTCGTTAGTTGGTTAACGCACTTTTAGTGATTTTCAACATAACCTTTGTATGGGAGGTGGGCGTGGTTATTATCCGATTTCTTCCATTTTTGAGCTGTATATGAAAATGCCTGAAGGAAACGACCCTATAGAGTTTGGTTGACATAGCTGTAGCAGTTTCCGAGATATGTACAAAAAAGTGAGTAGGGGCGGGGCCACGCCCACTTTTCCAAAACTTTACGTCCAAATATGCCCCTCCCTAATGCGATCCTTTGTGCCAAATTTCATTTTAATATCTTTATTTATGGCTATCTTTAGTTATGACACTTTATAGGTTTTCGGTTTTTGCCATTTTGTGAGCGTGGCAATGGGCCGATTTTTCCCATCTTCGAACTAGGCCTTCTTATGGAGCCAAGAAATACGTGCAACAAGTTTCATCATGATATCTCAATTTTTACTCAAGGTACAGCTTGCGCGGACGCACGGACAGACGGACAGACGAATGGACGGACCGACGGACAGGCAGACATCCGGATTTCAACTCTACTCGTCACCCTGATCACTTTGGTATATATAACCCTATATCTGACTCTTTTAGTTTTAAGAGTTACAAACAACCGTTATGTGAACAAAACTATAATACTCTCTTTAGCAACTTTGTTGCGAGAGTACAAAAATGCTAATAGGTTGCCTTACATATGCTGATAAACTTTTAGCAGTTGCACCGTCTCTTCACTCATTCACCTCACCGCACTCCAACTTCCAGGAAGATATTGCAAGTATTTACAATTATTGAATTTATTTCTTTTTCACTTTATTTCACTCCACTTCGCTCCAGGGTTGCCAAAAAAATGCTAGAATGGAGCCTTACCAAATTTATATTTTTGATTCGCAAACAAGGGACAATGGTTTAACACTAGTAACACGAAACTAATGATATTTACTAATATAACCAAAATACATTCCATAATCAGTGAAATAACGGAAAGAGCCTTACGAGAAAGAACTAGTGTTGAACATTTGTAAAAAATATCCACATGCACTAATCGAAGGGAATAAAATATCTTTATTTTCCGTTTTTCGAATTGACAATTTATTATCCTATCAGTCACGGAAATGAGGAATTTGCACAATTAAACAAGAAAGCGGCGAGCAGCGTTTAATCTATCCGTGTGCTCGGTATCGAAGGGAGGGCCGCTATTCATTTTTTTTTTAGTTGACACTGCGTGGTATGTTTCTTGAGTTCGCTATTCTATCAGCTGTATTTGTTTACTTTCTTCTTATTGGCGTGTGTGTAGTGTTTGAAATTAATAAATTTAATAAATTTCGTTATTAACATGGAAGGAAACCACGATATTCAGGTAAATTAAGTTGAATATAAGTGAAATATGGAAGTATTTTGATGTTTATGTGGTTGCAAATGATTTTATTGCAGTGTACACCAAAACGCCGCCGTTTCAACCCGGTATATAAGTGGAATGCGGCAGAAGAATGTGAAGCACTTGAACTTGTCTTAAAAACAGCGTCATTTTTAATTAATTCTAAGGTACGTTCGCATTCCTCCTCGCGAACACGAAGCATCTGATTGAATCTGCTTTCGTCAAGATTCCTTAGCACATTTCGCTACCAACTGGAACATTTTGGTAAACCGAAATGAACGTTTCTTCTGTTGCTCAGCAAACAGCTCATGCTGACCAAAAAACTTTCAATAGCTTCGTCTTCTTCGTCACCTGGCAAAGTATAAATATTTGTATTTAATGAAGAAATGTATGCAAATACTCATTTGATTCAACTCCTAATAGAGCCAATACATGATTTTCACATAAAGAAGCTATAATTTTATGTTTCTGACTTTCTCGTGGCATTTCTATCTTCTTTATTTTTCACTATCAGCTGATTAAGTGTAGAAATATGAAAACAAATACAACAGTGGAGGGTGGTCATAAGTGTCGTATTTTTTTAAAATATTAAAATATGACATAAGACATACAACAAAGCTTGTGAATTGCCTAATTGTGGATAATGTATAGAGTGGGTGTTGGTGTGTGGTGTATTGAATTGGAAGGTGTGTTTTTAAATGGTGAATGTAAGTGGTGTGTCAATGTTCTGGTTCTATATAATTTTGTGTGCTAGTGTGGTGTGCAGATGCTCATTTGGCCATTCCGTGAATAGTTAGCTTAGGAGTCGCTGTATCGTCGAAGTGTCGTTCTGTGGGCCTCATACACGAGATGTTCGTTTGAGATTTCTGTGTATCAGCATGAGATGGGGCCCTTCCCAGAGATCTGGGCTAAACAATTTAAATAATGCTCATATGCCTGACCCACCTGCTGACGTTGGTTCGAAGGCATTCCTTTAAAAATAGGGCAGTACTGCAGCCAATGTAGAGTTGCGGTTGGTGCAGTAGTTGCAATCGTTGTTCGGGACGTTGCTACGCGCGAGTTTTAGTTGTTAGATGTTACTTCTGTGACATTATATTTTATTCTATATCTTTTTCAAATTATGTTCTGCATATATAACAACTAAAGTGATTACAATTTTCCTAATCTATTTCCTTGTTTTCTTTTTCTTATGAAATACAATATTTGTTAAATGTAATCTTATTTTCTATTGAATGCAAACAAACATAATTGTGTGGCTTACCCGATAATGTCTGGGTTATCATTACAGTCAAACGTTATCATTACAGGACCAAAACATGTTTGTATGCATTTGCATTATGTTATTTATCTCTACTTGTTATCCTATTTTTTGTAATGTTTACTTGTGTTTCTTCAACCTTTTATTTTGTCCAATTTACAATAATTTGTTGTGTGGTGTTTGGTTGGGATGACAGTGGACACATAGCTCCTCCCTCTCTTAATGGAAAACTCTCCTGAGTTTGAAAAGTATTGTTTTTTTTTAATTTTACGAGATACTAAAATTATTATCATAATCACAATATAATTTAAAATTGATATTTCAATATGAGAGATATTTTTGTGATATTTTAATTCATTAATGGCTTTTAAATTTTCTTCGTTTTTAAATTCAAGGTCGTTAATTGTAATTTTGTTTAGTTTGGATAATAAAATCTTTCATTGTATGATACTTTAGTATTTGAGAACGTTTGGTATAGGATCTTAATTGTGCAGTTATTATAATGAATCAATGTAGTGTTTTTCAACTTAATTTTCCTTTAGTCTTCTGAATAGTGTCTCTCATTATATTTTTATCAGTTTTTCCATTTATAACCTCAAGAGGTGTGGTCTTAATTGTAGAATGATAAGATTTGTTATACCATTCTATGCTTTGAAATACTTTTTCCGCTGTCGAAAGGCTTAGTTTTTCAATTTCTAGGACTCTAATGCTTTCGGAGAGAGTATTATGAAATCTTTCGATATTGGGAATTCAGTATGACTATTTGGTTTTGGAAAATGAACTTCTATTTCTTCTCTCCTAAAAAACCTTTTATGTTAATTGCGTTCAATTCATTATCTAATATTAACTTTCTGGGTCTTCCTTTGATAGAAAATAATAATCCAAGCTTTTCTATAATAGTTGTACTGTTTCTATCTTCTAGCTGAAATGCCATAGCAAATTTCGCAAGTTTTTCTATAAAGGTAAGGAAGTAACACTTTTTATTTGTGTACATATCTGCGTGAACTATTTCATTTATATCTGATGGTGTTTTCGTTAATTGAAATTTTGGTTTTAAAGGTTTTCTATCATATTTTGCTCTATTGCAAACATTGCAATTATTTATATATTTTTGAATCAAAACTTTCAAATTTTTCCGGTATTTTGTTTTTTTTTAAATTTTTCATAATTCTCATTAATACCTGCACGGCCTGTTTCATTTTTATGATATTCAGCAATTTGTTTATAAACTAATCTTGTTCTTCATTTTTCATATCTTTAGCATGGAATTCACATCTAAAAAACTTTACCTGTCTATCAAATATTTGAATAAGTTTCTTCTGAACTATATTGTACTGATTATCGGTTAAATAAGATAAAATACCTACTAAGTGCCTAATTTCTTATTACCAACCCTAGTGAGCATATAACAAATTATAGCCAGTTAACTGTTGACACAAACAGCTAATGGTTTTCACTCAACTGCCAATAGTTTCGTTAACTTTACTCAGTAGCTTAGCAAGCGATTCTGCTAGTCGCTTTTTTTTGTCACTTTTAAAAAAGAAGGGTGCGAATCAAGACGTCCACCGGCCATCATCACCATTATTATAAACACCAACAAGGTAATATATTGTATAACCACATGTATTAGTCACAATAAAGAACCAAACTTTTTTTTTTATATTAAACACAAAACTTGGCTTTTCTTGACTAATATATCTTTCTTTTTTTCCAATTCTTAACCATTACGCATCGTCCTCCTTGAGTGACTCGTCGAGAGTTCAAGAATAAACAGGTTGAATGCATTCATAATCTTTTAACACATTATATTACAATAATGATGTTGTAGACCCCGTGTCAATAAGACATTTAATTTTTGAATTTTTTAGGGTCACTTCTATTATCGGTAACTATTGTTTTGGGCTGGTAATCGAAAATTTGCTTGTTCTTGATCGTGATCTATTTCCATCGGTTCGGGGGGTTTTGTCTTCTTTGGACTGAATTATATCTTCTAGATTGTTGAGAATTATTTTGCCTATTTTGTCCAAACCTAAATTGCTTAGAATTATTTCGTCTACTTTGTCCAAAGTTAAATTGTTGATAATTGTCATTTTGGTTAGTGTTAACGCCGCCCCCGTCCAATTTCTTTCGCCACGTCTGTATCGACAGAGCAATCTTCTCTTTCTACTTTTTCGAAGTTTTTTCGAACTTTCATTAGCGCGCAACTAAAGACTTACTAAAGAAG
>NW_017534904.1:0-25215 GCF_001853355.1 Bactrocera latifrons
ATTGTAATTTTTAAAGATTGGAGGAGTAACATATCAACCTCACGTACATACATACTTAACAGTAATCATCCAGGCGTTCTCACATTTCTTCTCTTATACTAAGAGATAGGAGCTCGAAGCGTGGGTGACGACATGAAAAATTAGTCTAAGCCAATCACTATTGGTTTGTCATTTGAAGAGTAATAAAGCTAATTTTTCTAAGTACAACTCGACTTCGTTTTAATCTTTCTCTGATTTGTTCATAACAATTACATGGAATCCTAACTGGGAAGAAATTAAAACCAATTTAGATTCAAACACTATTGTTCAACAGCGCTACGATATTACCAATAGAGTTTTTAACTTAAAAATTAAAAAGCTGTTAAAATTAATTAACAAAGCTCATATATTTGGCCCGCCTCAGTGCCATATGTATACTGTTAAATGGCAAAAGCATGGACTTCCACATGTGCATCTATTGCTTTGGTTAAAAAATAAGATAACAGCAAATCAAGTTGATAGTGTTATTTCCGCCGAATTACCGAATAAGCAATGCGATCCAATTTTGCACGATTTGGTAGAGAAGCACATGATACATGGACCATGCAGTGCTTTAAACTCTAACGCTCCATGTATGAAAGAGAACCGCTGTATAAAAAAATATCCAAAAGCTTTTCAAGATACCACATCCTGTGGGAATGATGAATATCCAAAATATCGAAGTTTATCCAACCAACTTTTACAATAAATTCAAAAGATGAAATTCAAGGATTTCAGTCTGGAAGATTCATATGCATGTCGGAAGCTCTGTGGAGAATTTTCTCTTTTGATATCCATGATCGCTATCCTACTATTACTCATCTATCAGTTCATTTAGAAAACGGCCAAAGGATATATTTCAACGAAAATAACGTGCGTGATATTGTTAATAATCCAACAGATACGACTTTAACGGCTTTTTTTAAGTTATGTGCAAATGATGATTTCGCCAAAACTATAACCTACGACAAAGTTCCTGCTTATTACACGTGGAATGGATCTACAAAAAAATTCCAACGTAGGAAAATAAGCTCTCCTGTTGAGGGTTACGAAAACTTAAAAAAAGGAAACGCCTTGGGAAGAGTTTATGTTGTTCATCCCAATAATAGTGAATGTTTTTACCTAAGGATGCTTTTACATAAAGTCGAAGGCCCAACTTCTTTCCAATTTTTTAAAACTGTTCAAGGTAGGACTTTTAGTTCCTATAAAGCAGCCTGCAAAGCTTTGGATACAATCAATTAATTTTTGATGAGGCTTTGTGTGACCTTAACAAAATTTTAATATCTCTTTGCGGTAAAACAGTTACCGATTTTTCCCTTGCATTGATAACTGACGTTAACACTGTCAATAATARACTATACGAGAGAGAAAAATCATATGATCAACATCAACTACTTGAAATTGTTAGACGTARTGAAGATAAGCTTAATTCAGAACAAAAAAGTATATATAATTTAGTTTTGAGTTCTGCTTTTAATTGTGAGGGTAAAATATTCTTTCTTGATGTCCCTGGGGGTACTGGGAAAACCTTTCTTATTAATTTACTATGGGCAAAAGTTCGGTCTTTAGGGAAAATCGCGTTAGCTGTTGCATCCTCAGGCATAGCAGCAACTCTTCTCGATGGAGGAAGAACTGCTCATTCAATGTTTAAAATTCCACTTAAGGTAACTGAGGTAAAAAGCAAAATTTGCAATTTTCCTAAACAAAGCAGTACTGCTAAGGTTATRCAAGACTGCTCGCTTATAGTTTGGGATGAAGCTACAATGGCACACAAATCAGGAGTAGAGGCTTTAGATAAAACATTGCAAGACCTACGCAACAAAGTTTCACCTATGGGTGGATGCACAGTACTATTTTCTAGAGACTTTCGTAAAATTTTGCCCGTGGTTCCTAGGGGAACAAGAGCAGATGAGGTAAATGCTTGCTTGAAAAGATCAAAGTTGTGGAAACATATCTATAATGTCGAATTAAAAAAGAACATGAGGCTGACCCCAGGTCTAGAAAATGAAATTTTCGGTAAGAGACTACTGAAAATTGGTCATGGGCAAATGRCAGACAAAAACTGTAAAGTAGACATAAATCAAAGTCTTTGTGTACCTGTTAAAAACCTTGAAGAACTTATAGAAAAGGTCTATCCAGATATTTCAAATGTAAGTGGGAAAACATTGGATTGGTTTAAGGAGAGAGYTATTTTAACTCCAACAAATGACGAATGTTATGTAATTAATGATATGGTTCAATGCAAATTTGACTTACCTAATTACTATTCAGTCGACACAGTTGTGAATTCTAAGCAAATAGTTCATTTTCCAACCGAATTTCTTAATTCATTAAATCCGTCTGGCGCACCTCCGCACAAACTTAATCTTAAACTAGGCTCACCAGTTATTTTGTTAAGAAACCTAAATCCTCCAAAACTTTGTAAYGGCACCCGCTTGGTCATAGTATCTTTCAAAAGTTATTTAATAGAGTGTAAGATTGTAACTGGATGTGGCGCTGGAGATATTGTATTAATACCCAGAATACCAATTATTCCGGCAGACTTGCCTTTTCAGTTCAAACGCCTCCAATTTCCTTTAAAATTTTCTTTCGCTATGACAATAAACAAATCTAAAGGCCAAACATTAGAAGTTGCTGGACTGGACCTAAGCATCAATTGTTTCTCTCATGGCCAGCTTTACATAGCTTTGTCGCGAGTCACTAATAAAAATAATTTTTTTATTTTATCTCCTGAGAAAAAAGTTCTAAATATTGTTTACAGAGAAATAATTTAATACACCGGTGCACCGGTTTCAGTTTTTTTTTCCTCATTTTAAAGAGAATTTAATTTTAGTTTTTATGCAACTTTTCACTTAAGAATTTTTTTCTTTGCAGTCAAGCCAGTTCATAAAAACTGAGAAATTTTGAAATTAACGCTTTAATTGTCATAAAACAAATAAAGAATTAAAATAAAATCTCTCCTAAAAATATTTTGCTTACTGATGAACAATAAAAATCTACGAGATTACTTAAGYTTTTTTATTTAACTTAGCTTTAGACATAACTGAAATTAAAAATATAACTATTCCGTTAAATTGCTTTGTTGGAATCAGTTGTAAATGTTAAAGATTAAGTTGAACTAAAGAACAGTCTAAAGAWTTAAGTTTATTTTTTATTTTATTAATATTTTTTTATTTTGCATATTTTGACGGGCGTGGCGAAGCCTCGCGCAACCATTGCCAGCTAGTATTATATATATTTGTATTTGCATATACGTTTAAGTTTGTATGTTAAATTATCAAGCATAAGAAATACTCAAAAAGTAGATCTTATTTGCAGAATATCAATAAATTTTACTTTGAAAGAGCATAGTTTAACTTTCATGTTATCATTTTTGCATTCATTCATAAAAATTTTAAAACGAAATTCATATCCATAAATATTATTTCATACAAACGGAAAACAAAGAGACCAACATGCGGCTGAAGTATCAACGCAAGTGTCTGAGCACAATTTTCATTCATTTCTCAACCCTGTTCACTAATTTCTGTTAAAGTTTCTCCTGCCGAGCCAAAAGTGGTGAAATCCACTAATAGAAAATTCATGGCTCTTGACAGTTCACACGCTTGTCCGTAGTTGGACCTTCTCAATAAATGTACGTTCTCTGCAAACGATCGCCGACTGTCACCGCTTCCCTTGCTGCTCAAACATCTTCGCCAACAAGCTAGCGTAAATATATGTAAGCGTTAGACATTTAAGGCAACCTTTTCGGAACTCGCTTAAGAAGTTAAGAAACGTATTCATCAAAATCACCACTCAGAAGTCCGTATCCGTTGTAACCGAGCATTGTATAAACCTACAAGTAACCAATCCTTCATTTTTCACTAACACACACGCAAAAATCTACTACAAATTATTCACTTGGTTCGGGTTGCCCTCAAATATTCTGCTACTAATTAGTCACTTGGTACGGGTTGCCCCCAAACGTTCTACCACTAAAACGTTCAAATGCCTCAAACACGGCTATAGTGTGTTGCCGTGTTAGGTTTTAAAATTTATAACTTTAACAATATTTTTATAAAACATTCAAATATTTTTCGATTATTTAAATTCCTAAGTATTAAATTTAGTCAGTTTTGTTCAAAATATTAAGTATTTCGCTGTGGGTGATTTAGAATATTTTGTAAATATTATTTATTACTTAGTAGATTGTTTTGAATATTATTGTTGTTGTTCCTGACTTGTACCTTATTTTTTATATTAATTTTTGTTTTGGTTAAAATTAACACAAGCCGAATGTTATGACTTGTATTGTTAATGTTTACAATGGAATTGTACCCGATTTTTTTATATTTATTTTAGTTTTTGCTTAAATAAGTAGAAGTTGATTGTTTTGACTTGTATTGTTAATGTATACATATAATGGAATTTTACCTGATTTTTTTATAATTATTTTGATTTTTGTTTAAAGAGTTTCAAGTTGATTGTTTTGACATATATATATTGTCAATGCTATATTTTTAATGTAATTATTACTCATGAAGTGTACCTGACTTTATATATTTATTTTTGTCTAGTCATATTTTTTATAGTAATTAGATTGATTTAAAACTGTATATATAAAAAGGGTGAAAATAGGCCTCCTGGGGAATCGAACACCCAAAACAGATCGGTAGCGCGCCTACATTGCACCCTCAGAGGTGGTGAGGAAGAGGAATAAATATCCAATAAACTTTTGTTTCAAAAATATTCTTGAAAGTTTTCATTAATGTTTTCCGTTACAAATACTTTTTCACAAAAAATTTTATCTACTACATTTCTTTAATTACATCTCTGTGCCTAAAAAAGGTAGATTTCCATCAGGTGATCTCAGCTGTAAAAATTTCTTGGAAAACAGCTGATTCTTTTGTTACTTGTAGGGTTATACAATGTAACCGAGCGATCATCGTAAATGAAGACTGACTGCAGAAGTGATCCTGTGAAGTATATTCTTAACTTTTCAACTGCCAACGTAGAGTATTTTAAGCAAAAGTCACACAAAATAGTTGAGAATTCACAGAAATGAAACAGAAACCAAAGAAAAACAAATAATGCATAAGCATACAAACATACATATGCGAAAGTACTTTAAGTTATCTGCTTTACTCTCAATCTCTCTCTCTCTTTCTTTCTTACGGTCTTTTTCTTACGAACTTTTTCTTACTTTTTTATTATCACTTCTTTTCAGTTAGGTCCCGCAGCAAAATCCTTATCTCCTCCTTCGTTCCAATATTATTGTTTTATGTGGATTTAAGTTGTTATTCACAGATTTGCAGATTTTCAATATTGGCAGACATTTGCGTGCAGCTTCCCAAGTTGCAGTTAGGAGAGTACAGGAATATGATGTGCAGCATTTGCAAATAATTTTAGTTTATCGGCAACGTACTACACATAGAAAGAAAAATTTTGCAAAATAGGATACGTGTTTTAGATAATTTGAATACAGCAGAGTTCAATTATTACAGTTATATTTTGCCTTTTTAAGGCGGATGGAGTGCTGTGTAGAAGCTCACGCAAGTGAGGAAAGTTCTCTGATCGCCATTCACTTGGGAGTGGCCAGAAACGATTCTTTTACATATGCTCACAACTTCCGGTCTTTGACAAATTATTCTCTGGGTAGTCGAAGAATATCCGTTTGAAGGCGAGCTAAAGTAAGAAGGCGAAACATCCCCTACATAGGGTTGTGTGGTGGGTTTGCGACCCGCCACGTAAAAAAACCCACCCCCAATGAAAGGAAACAACAAGCCTCGGATGAGCATGCACCTGGAATATCCGGAATCCGCATCAAAGTGAGGCTCTTTAACATATCGCTGATTTGCGTCCATGCCCCGACGGAAGGGAAGGACGATGTGCCTTCTATGCGCGCCTAGAACACACCTACGAGAGTTGTCCTAGCCATAATGTCAAAATGGTGCTTGGCGACTTTAACGCCAGGCTGGGCAAAGAAGGTATGTTTGCCACTACGGTCGGTAAATTCAGCCTCCACGAGGAAACATCCCCAATGGGTTGAGGCTGATCGACTTCGCCGGGGCCGGAAATATACCTGCAGTACTAGATTCCAGCATAAGAAGATCCACCAAGCTACCTTGTTGTCTCCGGATCGGAAAAACAAAAGAACAGCTGGTACGAAGAGGAGTGCCGTCTTGCAGCGGAAAGAAAACAGGCTGCCTACCTCGCAACGTTACGATCGACTACAACACGTATGGGATGGGATAGATACCGAGAGTTGAAGAGGGAAGCGAGACGCATTTGCAGACAGAAAAAGAAAGAGGCCGAAATGCGTGAGTACAAAGAGCTTGGTAAGCTGGCTGACAGGGGCAATGAAGAACAACAAAGCGGCGGGGGCCGATGGATTGCCGGCCGAGCTATTCATACAGTGCGACGAAGAACTGATAAGAAGCATGCATCAGCTTCTTTGTAAAATATGGTCGGACGAAAGCATGCCCAACGATTGGAATTTAAGTGGGCTATGCCCAATCCACAAAAAAGTAAATCCCACAATCTACGCCAATTACCGCGGGATAAAACTCCTCAACATTGCATATGTGGTTCTATGGAGCATATTGTGTTAAAGATTAAACCGTCAACAAACTGACTTGGCCTTATCAGCGTGACTTCAGACCTGGAAAATCAACAACCGACCAGATATTCACCATGCGCCAAATCTTGGAAAAGACCCGTGAGAGGAGAATCGACACTCACCACCTCTTCGTCGATTTCAAAGCTGCTTTCGACGGCACGAAAAGGAGCTGCCTTTATGCCACGATGTCTGAATTTGGTATCCCCGCAAAACTAGTACGGCTTTGTAAACTGACGCTGAGCAACACCGAAAGTTCCGTTAGAATCGAGAAGGACCTTTCCGAGCTGTTCGATACCAAACGAGGTTTCAGAAAAGGCGACTGCCTAGCGTGCGACTTCTTCAACCTGCTTCTGGAGAATATAATTCGAGCTACAGAACTAAATAGGAAGGTAAAATCTTCTATAAGAGTGTACAGTTGCTGGCGTATGCCGATGATATTGATAGGTGCAGAGGTTTGGACGATGACATCTGATGAGTCGACGTGACGAGTTTTCGAGAGAGCAGTTCTGCGAAAGATTTATGGTCCTTTGCGCGTTGGTTACGCTGAATATCGCATTCGATGGAACGATGAGCTGTACGAGATATATAGTGTGACGACATTGACATAGTTCAGCGAATTATAAGACAGCGGCTACACTGGCTAGGTCATGTTGTCCGAATGGACGAAAACACAACAGCTCTGAAAATATTCGACGCTGTACCCGAAGGGGGAGCAGCGACCTCCACTCTGTTGGAAGGGCCAGGTGGAGAAGGACCTGGCTACGCTTGGAATATCCAATTGGCGCCACATAGCGAAAAGAAGAAACGACTGGCGCGCTGTTGTTAACTCGGCTATAATCGCGTAAGCGGTGTCTACGCTAATTAAGAAGAAGAAGAATCGTTTCTATGATGCTTTACAATATCCAATTATATTTTGGCAAGGAAAGAATGGGTATCAATATCAAAATGATAAATCCATTGAATGGTGAGTGAAAACCACATCAAATCTATTGGGAAATATTTTATTTTATATTTGGTGGGATTGTTTCATTGTGGGATATGAAATAAATAAAAAGGTTAGCGCAATTAATTATTATTCATATCGTTTGTTGATCCGGAAAAGTTAGATAAATCATGTTGTGCGCTGTCGACGACTTTTCATCAGTATGCTGTAAATATGTATGCAAATATTGACACTGAGCGATTGAATTTTATTCAGTTTAATCAGCAAAAATTACGTACGGGAATACATACAAGTACCTTTGCGTATTGCCATTAACTACGACGCAAGAATGATTATTTTGTCATCTTCATATACTGGTGGTCCCCGTTATATTGTGGAAAATTCATGGGTTGCATTGACTTACGTACGACACTGCTTATCCACAACTAATGTTAACAGTATTTTCGATTATATTGGCAACTTGTTTTCCTTCGAATCCAATGGAATTATGGACAACTTATCGTGAACGTATTGCAGAAGATATTTTACATCGAGTTCGTAGCATCTATGCAGTTCCTTTAATGAATTTCATGCCGGAAATTTATAATGAGGAATTGATGATGATTAAAAATTTATGTTTATCTATATCAAGCAAAACATTAGCTCTGTTGTTCTTAACATCGCCTAATCGACTTATGCATGATCTTTGCAATCAGGAATTATAACATGAACAACAGTATGATCATAATAAATTGAATTCTTATGTTTATCCATTCCATTCATTATGTTTATCCATTCAATCCATTATGCAAGCTATTTGCAGTGAGGACGGTGGATTTTATTTTTTGGATGCACCGGGAGGCATCGGAAAAACTTTTTTGATATCATTACTGTTAGCAACGGTACGTTCTCTAAATAAAGTTCCACTGGCACTGGCTTCTTCTGGCCACCTTGTTGGATGGTGGTCGTACAGCTCATTCTGCGCTGAAGTTAATGAAACACCTACATGCAATATATCAAAAACGTTTGAAATTGCAAAAGTTCTACAGCAATTCAGTACTTGTATTATTTGTGGGATGAGTGCACCATGGCTCATAAAAAGTCAGTAAAAGTCTTTGGAAAGAACTGTGAAAGATTTACGAGGAAATCAAGCTTTGTTTGGTAGTGCTTTGACATTGTTAGCAAGAGATTTTAGACAAACGTTGCCTGTTATTCCACTGTCTACGGCTGGTGATGAGATAGACGATTGCTTAAAAAGCAAGCATATTTGTGGAGACACGTCAAAAAATTTAAACTTACAACAAATGCTCGACTTCAACTATAAAACTATGCATCAGCTGATAAGTTTTCCAGAAAATTTTTACAAAATGGAGAAAAGTTTTGACGTTTAATCGTTTTTCCGAACATTGCATTGCCATTTAAAAATCATGCTTAATTGAGCGAAAGAGCTATTTTGGCAGCAAAAAATAAAGATGTTAACAAATTAAGTACAGCTTGCAATTTAATATACCAGGTGATGTGGTTTCGTATAAATCTTTGGATACTATGACGAATGAAGAAGATGTGATGAATTATGCTATCGACTTTCTGAATTCGCTTGGTTTGCCGGGATTATCACTGCATAATCTTCAATTCAAAGTCGAATTACTAATTATTATGCTTCGTAATATAAGTCAACCACGGCTTTGTAATAGTACAAGTGTAGCTGTTAAAAAGTTATTGAAAAATGTTATTGGAGCAACGATTTTCGCCGGGAAATTTAAACGTGAAGACGTCTTTATTCCCGGATTCAAATGATTCCATCTGATTTTGTGTTGAAGTAAAGAAAGAGCGACCCATTGGATTCGAAGGAAAACAGGTTGCCAATATAATCGAAAATAGTGTTAACATTAGTTGTGAATGAGCAGTGTGTCGTACGTAAGTCATTGCATCCTTTACATTTTGTGCATATAACGGGGACTACCACTAATAAAAAATAATAAAATAATCATTCTTGCAAGATCGTTCACATTTCCATCGTTGCTAATGGCAATACGCAAATGTACTCGTATGTATTCCCGTACGTAATTTTTGCTGATTAAACTGAATAAAATTCAATCGCTCAGTGTCCATCTTTGCATACATATTTACAGCATACTGATGGAAAAGTCGTCGACAGCGAACAATATGATTTATCTTACTTTTGTGGATCAACAAACGATATAAATAATAATTCATTGCGCTAACCCTATTATTTTTTTCAGATCCTACAATGAAACAATCCCATCAAATATAAAATCAAATATTTCCCAATAGATTTGATGTGGTTTTCACTCAACGTTCAATGAATTTATCATTGTGATATTAAAATAATACCCATCCTTTCGTTGCCAAAATATAATCGAATATTGTAAAGTATCATAGAAACGATGCATTTCAAGAACACTTTGTAAATTCGAATTCTTACGATGCAACACAATATCATGCGGCTGAAACCGAAACTGACAATAAAAATGGCAACGACGTTCAATTTCAATATTGGAATTCCCAATAAAATAAAACTGCAAACATTGATAGTTCGCTGATGCAAATTGCAATAATTAGCCTACTCTATGGTAAATCTCGCTTTGATTCTGACAGAGAATCAGTTACCTTAAAAAGTTAAAATATAACTGTAATAATTGAACTCTGCTCGATTAAAATTATCTAAAACACGTATCCTATTTTGCAAAATTCTCTTTCTATGTGTAGTACGTTGTATATAAACTAAATTTCTTTGCAAATGCTGCATATCATTTTCTTGTACTCTGCTAACTGCTACTTGTGAAGCTCCACGCGAATGTCTCCCAATATTATTACGTTCTGGTGGCATTATTCAAAATTACAATTCAAGATCTGTAAATCTGCGAATGACAACTTAAAAACCACTTAAAACAATAATAATTATAATTTAAAGAAACAAAATCAAATCAGGCATAAAGCTGGATTTATCTGCTAAATATGCACTCACTTGAGACGACAATATTCCGTTAAATTCTTTGTTTTGTTGCCGTCTTATATTATAAGTACAATTACTTCAATTAATATTTCTAATAATGAAACAATTTCAACCTTTATTTGTAAAAACACACCCAATATATAAAATACAAATAAAACCAATTGAACTTACCCTTAAAGGCATTATACAATTCATATCAAATAATAATATCACCATCTGTAATTGTATTTATCAGAAGTCTTATAACTTGTACTGTTTGCATATGTTTGAAGTTAATGCTAAAACAACCATAGAAATGCAATATGCAAATACAACTGCATTACTCAGATTGCATCCTTTAATTTCAGCAATAGCACAAGCTTCCTTTTTATGGGGAGGGAAGTGGCATATTATGCTGACATATCCATAATTGAACATACAATCTTGCGCGTGCATAACTATAAAACGCGCGCATAATTGCTGGCGAAACAATTTTGCATTAACTTGGAAAACCAAAAAAAGAAATCTGTATGATCACTTTTAAGTACTAACAAACAATTTGCCACTCGTTTAGAAAATTACATAAGCTTTTTACAATCAGTCTGAAAATGGAGTTTAAATAAACACACAATAAAGACACAATTAAAAACTTCATGTTACTATATATATTATATATTTAAATTTACGTTAAAATGAACTCATTGAAATTTCCAAGCTCATGCAAGTAAAAGTTGTAATGACATATGGGGTTGTATTTATATATATTTTTGTATTTTTAGTTTGGGATATATATATATATATAATTACGTGGACATCGATTTTCTGGTTGACATTTTGCACGTTCCAACAAGACGGGGATACGGGCAACAACCGAATTATTCCGAAAAAGAAAGACTCAATTATATCAACAGATTTTGGGCTTGAATGGCTTCCAAGAAGTTGTGATTTAAAACCATTTGACTACTTCTTGAGGGGTTATTCGAAATTATTGGTCTTCGAAACTAAACTAGACGCTCTTCAATCCTTAGAAGTCAATGCTGAACGTACTAAAGTATGTGCAGGAAAAAAACCGGTCTAATAGAAATCCGCGCAGCTTAGAAATTTCTAACGGTAAAATCAAATTTCAACATCATCTACATTATCTACAAAAATATGGTTAGTGTAAAATTTCTCAGCAACAAATATACCCGTTCGTACATCGGTTTTGCGCAAAAAGCTGGAAAATCCAAGTAGGTGTCACAGCGACATCGCCAAATTCAAATTGCAAAATCTTCGGTATCTTTCGTACAATGACTCCTTATCATTGAATAGAAAGGCCGGTAGTGGTAGACAACAAGGACTTGAATCTCCACTTGTAGCAAAAAATGTGTTGACCTATTTGAAAAGAAATCCTCGACTTTCAGTACGAGATGTCGCCGAGAAAGTGCAAATGTCGCCTCCATATGTACAGAAAGTACGCAAAGAATATGGATTACGTTCCTTCAAAGTGAATGCAGTACCAAACCGCAATGATAACCAACATTTTTTGGCAAAACGACGATCTCGACAATTATATGAAAAGTTCATGCCTAATTTTAACTGCGTTGTAATGGACGATGAATCCTAGGTAAAAGCGGATTTTAAACAAATTCGACGGGGACAATTTTACACAGTGAACAAAAGATGAGGAGTTTCTGATAAATTTCAAAATAAAAAGGTTGACAAATTCTTAAAAAAATTTCTAGTATGGCTATGACACTGGCGAATCGCTTTAAACGGGAACCTTTTATAGGCTATGGAACAATGAATCAGGAAATTTATGTTTTTTTTTATTTATTGACAAGAGAGTTAATTATAAATAATTAATTCACTAAGTCAAGGCGCTGGATACTGAGGTCTTCGGCTCTTATATTACAATATTATAAGTGTCTATAAGTATCTAACATTGGTTTAATAACAAATAAATTAAGTTTGATATGTTTCATATTTTTAGGAAATTGTTGATTGCCCTGATGTTGTCAGTATTTGGTGTCTTTAAAAGATTTGATGGTTTCGTTTTACCAAATGTAGTTGTCCTAGATGTATTTAAAACAGTGCATTCATTTAGAATGTGATTTACTGATATTCAGGGTGTCAAATAATTTTTTTTTCAGTGTATGGAATTCATTTTTCTTTTATTCATGCAAAAGCTCATTCAATTTTATTAAATATAGCTTAATTAGTTTTAAAAATAATGGAATTTAAATGCCCCCCCTGCTCGTTGATGCATGTGCGGCATCTTACCAAAAAGTTGTTCATTACTGCTTGGAGAGTTGAGACAAGAAAAGCCGCAATTGTTTCTCGAATGGATTGCCTTAGTTCATTCAAATTTGTTGGTTTTGCTTTGTAGACTTCCTGTTTGCAATAACCCCACAAGAAAAAGTCAGGTGCAGTAAGGTCAGGCGACCTGGGTDGHCAACGGAATGTGGAGTTTCTGGATATCAGCTTATTGGGAAATTTTMGTCRCAATTCTGTCATAACAGGTKGGGCTATGTGAGGAGCTGCACCGTCTTGTTGAAACTACACAGAGTTGAAAGAAATTCCCATTCGGCATAATTCTGGATACAAAAACTCTCTCAACATGCTCAAGTAACGGCCTCCAGTAAATGTAACGGTGTGACCGTTTTCTGCGAAGAAATAAGGCCCGACAATGCAGCGTGAGGAAACTGCACATCACACTGTGATTCGAAATGGATGCAATTCCGTCTCATGGAGTATCTGTGGGTTGGAAGCACTCCATATTCGACAACTTTGTTTGTTTATGTTGCCGTTTAAATCGAAATGGGCTCGTCAGACATGAAAAGACAGTTCAACCTGTTTCCATCCTCTTCCACCATTTGAAGCATCTTCTGGCAAAATTCCAAGCGAATCGGCTAGTCTGCAGCGTTCAGTTTGTTGGCCATTTGAATTGTATATGGGAATAAGTTCACATCTTTGTGCATAATTGACTGTAATGACTGTCTGCTTACACCCATTTGAGCAGATAAGCTTCTTGTCGAAACACGTGGATTGTTTTGTATGGCAGCAGTTACAGCAGCGATTGTTTCCTCCGTTCGAACTGAAGGGTTTCGATGATAAGGTCTTCTGTTGACTGTCCCATGCTCGGCAAAATTGTTTACAAGTCTCATTACGGTCTGGTCCATCTGCTCGGAGGATTGCTCTTTGAAACGAAACTACGGACTCCAGTGCGTAATAGCGGCTTACAATCCAAATTCTTGTTTCAGTGTCCCAGTTATCCATATTTGTTAAATGTAAAAGTCAATCTGCAAAATAAAAAAAGAAAATTAAAAAGATTCATTAAATAGAAAAAAAGGTATTTAATTTTTTTTTTGGTAGCGGCTTTCATTAGTTACCCTGGATTTGGCTGATTACAATATGAACAGCTTGGTTTAGCCGTTTTGTTTAAAAGATGATTGTGAGTTTTGAAAGTGTGACCTATTCTCAGGCGAACGAAGATTTTTATATCTTCGCAGGAGCAATCAGTTGGGTAGTTTGGATTGTTTGCAGAGAGATTATGTTCCTTGTAATGGTGTTGAAAATTTGACCAATCTGTCGATGCTGACTCGTCCACAACTTTTTTTTACCATGTTGCGAATGTCTTTCAGCGTACAGTGATCGAATGAAAGTAGTGGTTCTTTTCCAGCCATTTTTGCACGGTCATCTGCAAGTTGGTTTCCTCTAATACCGGTATGACGAGGGATCCGCATGATCTTAATTCTATTTTTGTGTTGATACAAAATTTCTTTTATATTGTTGATCAGGACTGAGCTTGTGTCATTCAAAATAGCGTTAATTGTCGAATTGCTATCCGCACATATGTTTGTGCGACAAATAGAACCGCTTCATATATCGTAGCCGCTTCAGCTGTAAATATCGAGCAGTACGTTGGTAAAATTTCGACGGTTATGGTGACACCTTGGTCGTTTGTTACCGCAAACGAAGAGTGGGTGTCTGATTTGGATCCGTCGGTGTATAACTTCCACTCCGGTTTGTACTTTACTACTGCGTCATTGAACAGCTGGATATATTGCTTATTATGGACGATTTCGACGTTGGCCAATGCGGGTGAGTGATCACTTTTAAGAGTTGTGGTATCGAAGTCATATGAAACTGATTGATAATATTCAAGCAGTTTATGATAATAGATGGCTTGTTGGTTTTAGGATTTGTTTTCAGTAGATTAAACAAAATCGAGTTTTTACACTGCATGAACTTTGGTATGATTATCATTGTGTTGAATTTTGTTCCATGATGAATGTTTGGGAGACCTGCTTCCGTTAGTGCTACGAGTACTTTGGTTGGTGAGGTGGGGAATGCGCGAATGCTTCTTCTTGCCGCTATGTGGTATGGGGTTTCAAATCGGGTGAGGTGGTTTTTTGCATAATGTCCGTAAATTGCGAGTACATAATCTATTTTTGACAACATCAGTGCTTTTGTGATATTTACAAGTGTTGAGATGTGTATGTGGCAGTGTTTTGATGAAAGAAACTTAATAATGTTTAATCTATTGAGTAAGCTTAATCTAACAAATTTACAATGTTCCTTAAATGTTAGCTTTTTATCAAATAATATACCAAGTATTCTTAGGATGTCAGTATGTGGGATTTGAGATTTTCAAAGGAAATGTTAGGGAAGGTGGAATTTCTTTTTGTGCAGATGTGACATGTTTTGCTTGCAGAAACTTTGGTTCCTGTCGCTTTAGACCCTTCCATTATGTCGGTCAGAATATTAGTAAAATTGATTTCGACTTCGTTCAAGTTAAAGCCGAGAATATTAATACATCGTCAGCGTAGATAAGGTGGTCAACATTGCGGTATGAGGCTATTCAATTGCTGAATTGATAAATAACATTGCCGAGAGAGGAGATCCCTGTGGCATGCCGTTATGAAGGGGGAAAATATTAGAGTTGATGTTGCAAACACTTACTGCAAATTTACGATTTGAAAGAAATTCCTTAATAAAATTATACATTTTGTTTCTAATGTCCCATTTTTGTAGTTCTTGTAGTACTCCCATTCTATCAAAAGCTTTTTCAAAGTCTAGGCTGAGGACGGATAAGTGGTTTTTCGCAGTCATTGTTGAAGAGACGCAATGTTCAAAGTAAAGTAGAGGGTCAATGACACCAAGACCACTTTGAAAAGCGAACTTGCGAATTGGGACTTATTAAATTCTTTTGTTTGGCACATTATCCTCTTTGAAATGATTTTTTCCAGAACTTTTGCCATACAAGAAATCAAAGAAATTGGTCTGAAGTCAGTGATTGAGGTATTTGATTTGTTAGATTTGGGGAGAGGGATAATAACAGATTTTTTCCACTCCTGCGGCAGTATGCCTTGTTCTAATATGTTATTGTATAAAGTTATCAATCTGACTTTTAAGGAGTGTGGGAGGTTTTTTAATAGTAGGTAAGAAATTTTGTCTGATTCAGGTATTTTTCCGGACATTTTGCTGATAGTAAAATCAAATTCTTCAATTGTAATGGGAGATTCCATCAATTAGAGATTAACGATATTGCGATTTTTCAATATCTGCGATTTCAGTGTGATTTTATATTGCTAGTGCGATCGCAACTAAGTCGACTTTCAAATGGAGACCTTTTGTTGTTGTTGTAGTGGCAGATTCTGCCGATTTGACAGTGTTTGGCCGACTGTCGTGGGAACGACGGAAACTTTTTCTCGTTATTGGCGGCAAATTCTCTTTTGGGCCCTGTAACTCGAGTCAAGTTTTTCCACCTTTCTTTTCACTACATTTTCGCAAATGTTGGAGCTGTTCGGATGTCTCGAAGTTCCTGACTTATCAATATCTATTGTAGCTTCCGAGTTAGAGGGGGTTTGAATTACAATAGTTGTAGTATGATTTGCTTGTTTCTATTAGTAAAGCAAAAGTTAATAACTTTATATTAAAAAATTTTAAATTATTACATATATACCATTTGAGCTGGTAGTTTTACTGTAGGATATCTATTCTGTTTTTCTAAATTTGTTAAAGAAGTTTTATATGAAATTCTTGATTTGCAGATATTGCATTTTGCATATATTTCGTTACCACTTCAAACATCTGCCATACTTCAATTCTTTTCCTTGCTACATTAGCCATTATTAACAAGTAAGGAAGAGCTAAGTTCGGGTGTCACCGAACATTTTATACTCTCGCATGATAAAGTGATAATCGAGATTTCAGGCGTGCTTGTGAACCGATTTCACCCATATTTGGTACATGTCATCATGTTAAGAGATATCATGTATATAATAATACCGAATTTCATTGAAAACGGTAGAGTACTTCCTGAGATATGGTTTTTGGTCCATAAGTGGGCCACGCCACGCCCAATTTCAAATTTTAAAAAAAGCCTGGATGCAGCTTCCTACTGACATTTCTTCCGTAAAATTTAGTGTTTCTGACGTTTTTTGTTAGTCGGTTAACGCACTTTTAGTGATTTTCAACATAACCTTTGTATGGGAGGTGGGCGTGGTTATTATCCGATTTCTTCCATTTTTGAACTGTAAATGAAAATGCCTAAAAGAAACGACCCTATACATTTTTGGTTGACATAACTATGGTAGATTTCGAGATATGTACAAAAAAGTTAGTAGAGGGCGGGGCCACACCCACTTTTCCAAAAAAATTACGTCCAAATATGCCCCTCACTAATGCGATCCTTTGCGCCAAATTTCATTTTAATATCTTTATTTATGGCTTAGTTATGACACTTTATAGGTTTTCGGTTTCCGCCATTTTGTGGGCGTGACAGTGGGCCGATTTTGCCCATCTTCGAACTTAACCTTCTTATGGAGCCAAGAAATACGTGTACCAAGTTTCATCATGATATCTYAATTTTTACTCAAGTTACAGCTTGCACGGRCGGACGGACAGACAGACATCCGGATTKCAACTCTACTCGTCACCCTGATCACTTTGGTATATCTACAATATCCCGCAGAAAGCTGGTACTTTTCTGCTATTTGCTGTTGTGATCGCATGTACTGTGCTATTAAAAAGCCACATAGCTGGAACAGTGAAAAACGTAGAATCGTGGGTCGTGTCAGCTGATACGACCAATCTTATGGGCGCGCAATGTAAGTGCACAGTGAAAAACGCTACTCCCTTCTCTCTTTGACGTAGGATGACGTGGGAATCTACAGCATTTTGATTTTTGCCGTGGAAACGTGTCAGCTGAATGCTCACTCACAATCCAGGGCTGCCAATATCTATATACTGTAGTAATTATCAACTTTTATAATTCAATCAGAGTCGAATGCTATTATTTATAAATATATAAACTATTTTTAATAGTTTTTTCTCAGTTTTGATATTTTATATTATAAAAAATCGTAATTAAAAACATAGATGTGTACAAAACTATATATGCGTATTGAGCAATGGCAACATTGTGCAAATGAAAACAAACAAGGACGGCTGAATTCTGCGTTTTTGCCACGTTTTTCACTGCTAACACATTTTGCCGATGAGGAAGGAAAAGGAAGGAAGGCGTTTTTCACTGGCTTTGCTAACAGTTTTACAAGCTTATTCTGATCTGCTATCGCAATCGCAATCGCAATTCACAAAATCAAACTGTTATCGCAATACACAGGTTCGGACTGCTATCGCAAATCACAGTTTCGAGCTGCTATCGCAAATCACAAATTCGAACAGCGATCGCAATTCACAGTTTCGAACTGCTATCGAAAATCACAGGTTCGAACTGCTATTTATAAAATGTGATCGCAGTTGCGATATGCGATTTTTCAATCACAGTGAAAAAATCACCGGTAGTGAAATATCGCTCATCACTACTATCAATGCGGCTTCAAACCGCAGTGATGAGTTGCAGTAATTTTGTGAAATTACTTCGTTTGAAAGAGTGACAAAATTAGAGTGGAAGTTAAAATTTTTGGAATTGCTTGACCATACTTTGACAAAATTTTCAGCGATTTTTTGTGGATCATAAATAGGACCTAACGGTGATTGGATAAAGTCAATTTTGTTTTGATAGTGTCCACCTGAAAGAGCTTTTATGTCACTCCATATTTTTCTAGGGCTTGAAGTGGTTTTATACTAGCTGTTAATTTTTTAAAAGTTTTAATCAAAGGGAGTTGTGGATGAGTCATCGACTGCACTTGTTGTTGGGAGAGAGTACGTTCAACTTGTTGCGTTTACTATAGTTGTTTGATTTTCAATATTTGTGCTGTTTGTTTTAGAGTGAGAATTTGTTGAATTTACTGTGGTGGTTTTATTTTCGTTGCTTCGTTGTTCGTGTGTTATTTTACAGTTAGATGGTGAAGATGAAATAGAAGTAGAAGGAGAGATTTGCGCTCCTCTTTGGGTATTTTGTTTGTTATTTGAGTTCTATGTTTGTCGGATTGTTAAGTACGTTAGCGAATGAAGGAGATGTAGAATTAAAAACATGTGGTATTTGTGATTTGTGAATATTTACTGCTTCGCGAAATGAGCTTTTAATATCTGTTTGAATTTTTATTATTTTTTTTTTTATTTCGCTGAACTTTGGACACAATTTACTTGAGGCGGCGTGTTCAGCAGAACAATTTACACAGAGAGTGCTAGAGTGTGTTGGAAATGCACATGTGTCGCAGATAGGGATCTTATTGCAGAGTTTATTTTGGATGGCCAAGAAGTTGGCAGTTTTTGCATCTCATTGGGTTTGGGTAGTACGGTCTTACCTTGGTTGTATACCATGATACATAAATTTTTTCGGGTAAGTAGTAGCGATCGAAGGTTAAAAGAACCACGCCACTTGACCATTTATATATTTTAGAAATTTGTAAATGGATGTAACACAATGTTCTTTAAAATTTTCAATTATTTCATTGTCAGAGATTTGATTTAAATACGGAGCGTAGATAGTGCCTTTTGAGGAGTTTAAATTTTATGTAGTTCATTTTTTACATAACAAATACCAATGAGGTGTTTTGTTGCTGTGAATTTTTTTGCGATATTGCTATTTTTTACTAAGAGTAGTAAATTGCCGTCTTTTAGTTCACTAATTCTTATTATGTCAGAACTAATATGTTTCAGGGCTTTATGCACAGCGAAGCATGAAAATTTATTTAAAGGTTTGCTTGTTTCACTTGAACTTACCACAACATACTTAGGGCCATCTTTTTTTGTTGTTGGTAAAGTAGGAAATAATTCACTTGAACTTACCACAACATACTTAGGGCCATCTTTTTTTGTTGTTGGTAAAGTAGGAAATAATTCATCCTTCGATAATTGCTCCATTAATTTGTTGGGGGCTAGAAGATAATAGGGCGAACCTATTTTTTTCTAAAATGGTCTCCCTAATTCACTGAAATTCACTAAAAAATTTGAGAGAATAGAGTGAGGTGAGGAATGAGATAGTAAACTATTCTGAATTCGCAGACAATAAAATTGAGAGCACAACCGTTTACGTCGAGTGTTAGTCGATGACTGGAAATTTATGTTAATGAGTATTTTCAGAAACTCTTTTGCCTTTAATTAAGCTTCATAAGGAACCAGTACTCTTTTGGGCTGATCTTGCGACATATCATTGCGTAAAATCCGCTTTAAAGTGGTACCAAGACAATAAAGTGGTTGTTGTTCCCAAAGAGGAGAACCCTCCGAATTGCCCACAGCTCAGGCCGATTGGGATTTATTGGGCCATTATTAAATCAAAACTGTTAAAGACACAACGTACAGTGAAAAATAAGAGGCAATTTAGGAATATGTGGCGAATAAGGATTCTGTGCAAGCGCTTATGAAGGATGTTAAATCTAAATTAGGATTATTCGCTTAAAAAAAAAAATTATATCCCGAATATTTCATCTTGAATTCGTATAAATCTACATTTAAACTATAACTTGTGTAAATATTTGAAATTGAATAATATACGAAACGTAACGTTATACGTTTTTTCCTGCACATACAACTTAATTAAGAGGAAAAGGTACTCGAAAAGGGGGAAAAGAAATCGTGGAGGCCATTTGAATGATGTTGTATTCAGAACTTAATTGTATCGCTTGTACTTCGCTTTAAATAAAAAACATTTGAATTACCTTAAAAATGAGTGCTTTTTATTTAAAAAAAAAATCATATCACTCTTATTGCAAATATGCCGTAGATCAGCGGTTTCCACCATTGAGCAGCTACTCTGGGATAAAGAGTTAAATTTCACATCAATATCTAAAAACAGGTATATAGATATAAACAGGCTCAGTGTTTTGTAATAGGATACATGTGCTTGCATTTATTTTTTCGAACTAGTACTACTTACGTGAATATTCCGTACTTGCGTAAAGTGTTCGCTCAATAATCCCACCCACTTCGAAAATTAAAGACTTGACAGAAACTGTGGCAACATAACTATTGCATGGCATAAGGTCATAGCTAGAATAAAGGTAAATAATATATATTGTAACTGTAGAAAATAAAAACCAAGTTTTATTACAGCCATAAATAAACACATATTTATTTAAATCATATATTGCGGCGTTCTAATAATAAGTTTAGATTATATTAAATATGTATATTGTTGTAATTGTATAGAATAATAATCAAGTTTTAACACTTATATTTATAAATAAATATTTATTTAATTGCCACGTTCTAATACTAAACGGAATATTTCAGGGTAGAAATTAGAAAATATTTTACACTTGTTGAAAGCTCACCTCAAAAATATTCAGCAAAGTTTTCGGTTCACACCCTACCCAACTTTGCGATTCGAATGGTTGGATGTTGGTCCGTCGGTCTGTCTGTGCTCTTAAAAGTAGCCACATGTAAAACATTTGAGTTTTCGATTGGTATTGAATCGTTTCGTCAAACACAACATATAAATACAATTGCGACAACATATAATTACAATTTAAAACTGAAATGAATTACAGAGGAACTTCCCCAGCTGGCTTTATACTCATTGTTATCATAACTTTAAAATAAAATTGGGATCTCTTCTTATTTGGTTGACGTTTTCCATATATCCCCCATACATTCAATTTAGCTTTAATTGAGTTTATATCACATATGTTCATAAGTAATTTCAGTTTGATTAGATTTTAATTTAATAAGTAGTAAAAGTTGAAATATATCTTAAAGAAACTTGGTACGAGGGCTAAGTTCGGATGCAACCGAACATTTAAGCCAATGGCAAGTTGTTCCGGACATCGACGTGGACTTATCTCAAAAAACGCACGTCAGCAAACGCAAGGATGATTCGCCATCGAGAAGCTGTAATCACACAGACAGCCGAACGATTTTCTACTCGGCTTGCACTCCTGCTCTCTGAAAGCACTCGTCAACAACTTAGTATAAGGGAACTGTGGGCCGGCATTTCATACGTATAGCTGCAACCAAAACCATTGATTTTCGGAAAAAGCACAAAAACAGCTAATACGACGGGGAGTGCCGTGTCGCAGCGGAGAGAAAGCAGACTGCTTACCCCGCAACGTTATGATCGACCTCAACACGCACGACTTACGTCAGAGACTCCACCCATTATAACAATGCAACCCACTGGAAGTTATTTTAAATACGAAATTTGAGTTTGTGTTCAATTAGCTTCTTTAATGTATAAAATGATTATTAAGCAATATATCGCAAAGCAATCACCGTAGTTGATATTTTTTATTTACATTTGCTTTGCCGCAACTTTGTCGAAATTGATACTATTACTTTTCCTTGTCACAACAATGTTACAAAATAACTTATGTTGTAACATGTAGTATTAATGTTTGCTTACTGCTTACAAACAAATTTGAAGTGGTCGAACCCGAAAATTATTTTGATGTTTACGTACAAATTTATAAATGAATGAGCTAAGCAAAATGTTTGTATAAAAGCCATGCATTTAAATTTTAAGTTATTATTCAATAAAGTAATAATCACGAAACTAAAACCTAAGTTTCTTTACTGACGCAGTCGGTCGAGAAATAAATCTGAAGAATTATTAAAAACGAATCGCTTTTCATTTTATAGAAAAAGTGATATTTCAAACAAAAAATTTATATAATTTACAATACTACAAGTATAAACCAATTATGTAAAATAATAAAATTCCTTCTAATAATAAAAAAAAAGAGTCTACGAGCAAAAGTGATATTGAGGAAAAAACAATTAAAACCAAAAGCATAAAAGTTTCGTTACTTAAAGTAATCACAGAAATTAAATAAACAAAAATAATCAAATACCATGGAGTACAACAGTGCAATAACTTTTGAAGGATGCTCAACGTACAAATGAGTTCAGAGGCGATGCAACGATCTCATTATCTCACACTCTTGCGAGCTTATTCTCGAAAAGGTTAATCTCTGCTTTGGCTGCTCTGAGGCACTGTTTCGCTGCTTCGATGCAATATCGAAAGTGCGGTATAATATGTCGGGTTGTGACATATTTCTTTATGTTTTCCATGTGCGTCCACGCACGTTTTCTCCAGTATCTGTACTGACTTATATTGCCGGTGAAGTTTGGCAATGCTTTAAAAATATTCAGGTTAATCTACATTCCGTTGATTATGTTTGGTACGCAGTCCTCGTGCTGGTCCGTAATTGTCCCATTTGATGGCAGACTGTTCTCAAGGGTAGCCACTCTTTAATGGATCTCAATTAGCGATGTAGTTAAATTTGAGCCCTGAGATTTACAATCTCCTGTGCAGACAAATTGAGCAGTTTTTGTCCCTTTTCATAAGATTCACGCTTCCGATGTTTATCGGTGCTGTTTCCAATTTTTCAGGAAGTTATTTTTTGCCTTCTTAAGGAACGTGGGTTTTAGTTTTATCGCTTTATGTCAGGATATGGTAGATTCAGTTCAAACGAAAAGAACGGTTGAGCCCCCAATTAACAAACTATTGTTTGTCGCGAGTAAAAGAAATTGTATTTATTGGGCAGTACACTTATTTTCGTATTGCCTGTTTTATTGATAATTTCTTACTGACTACATTTTATAATTTTAGTCCTATTTATACTTATGCGAATGTTTGTTTACTTGCTAGAACCAAGATAGTTTTATTATGCTTATCGGTTCTTCGATATGGAATTCTGTCTGTTGTGTTTATAATGCGGAAATTTTATTGTTTGTTTAGGTTAAGTGTGAAGTTTACTTAGCTATCTTCAGCGTCGCTACAGCGTACAGGGCATTTGTTGTTGCTGGAGTATTGTTTTCTGCTGCTTCCAGAGAACGTATATTTATAGCAGAGAACGTCTATCATGATAAATGATAAACGTTCTCTGTTTATAGAGAAGGTCCAGAGAACGTTTAATATAGAGAAGGTTCACGGTGCTGCCAATTTTACGATATTTCATATTTTGGAGGGGTACTCTTTTCTATTAGTGGATTTCACCACTAAAGAAGGGGTACTCTTTTCTATAAGCGGATTTCACCAATATTTAACAGGAGCGTCAAAAATAGCAGAATTGAGCATTTTTAGTGATAAATGAGAAAAATTATGATAATTTCAATGTTTAGAAATGTACGCTTACAGATTCGCATATTTACAATGCGCAAGCGAATATGGATACCATTTATATGTAGATATTCTCCATATACATATTTGATAACAAAGCTCATTCGTATTTATGTACATATGTATGTATGTGAAATTTGACCTATTTAATGAAAAATTCCACYAAATCTGTTGGAATTTATAATAAAGTAATATTTCCATTACTACCTAAGTAAATATATGTACATATGTATGTACATATGTATATCTTGGGCATTAGAGGTTTTGATAACATTTTAAAAACCAAGCCRACCCACATACATATTCGCATATGAATGCAATTATGTGTACATATAAACAGATTTTTAAAAACCATAACCGTAATGATAAAATTTTTTTTTTGATAAAATCTTAGAAGTCATATGCATATAATTATGTGTACATGTAAAGAGATTTAAAAAACGGTACTCATAAAGTTCACAAATTCACATACATATGTATGTAATTTTGTGTTCATGTAAACAAACTTGAAAGCATCATTCGCATAATGTTTGTAAACACAATTTTTTATTGTAAAATTTTTTATGTTTGAGACGATTGTTGTTTTTTCAGAAGAATGTTTGTGTTTTTTGATTTACATACATGCGTACGCATATATTATTTGTACATATGTATGTGTTATATTTCTGATAAATGATATCTTGATTTGAAATTGATTTGTACTTGCATGCATGTCTGCCGGATAGATGCGTATGAAAGTTTTAAATGATAAGAGGTGTGATTTATGTACATATATACATATATTATTATTGTAATATATTATGTTTTTAGGATATTACGATAATATTTCATATATGTAAGTATGTATATAGCATATATGTATGTATACATACATATATACATGCATACGAAATTATRTAATATTATCAATGATAAGAAATATTTAAAAAGTAGCTACATTAACTACAAATATTACCATGAAAATAGCGTAATTCAATATATATGTTATCAATTTTGCATGAATTCACAAAAATTCGCAAAATGATATTCATATCAATTGATATGATAGCATGTAAACGTATAAAAATATAGGCCAAAAGGCTAACACGCGTCTGTAAAAGCAATGTATATTTCTGAGCATAATTTTCATTCAATGCTCAGCTCTGYTCACTCATCTCTGTTAAAATTTCTCCTTCCGAGCCAAAAGTGGTGAAATCCACTAATAGAATTTTGTTAGCTCTTGACAGTTCACACGCCTGTCCGCAATTGAACCTTCTCTATATTAAACGTTC
>NW_017534905.1:0-1226 GCF_001853355.1 Bactrocera latifrons
GGCTGCTTTGTATTCGCTGCAACTAAAGCGGACTTCGTTCCATTCATGTGAGGCTGCTTCACGCGGTTTGCGCTGGCTGCTGCTATGGGTCCCGTCCTCGAAGATGATGCGCCTTCAGCTGATAGGTGCTGGTACCGTCTGTTTAAGGTAGCTTCACAATCCTTCCACAATGGTAGCTTGTCGTAATCAAGCTGTTCTTCAAACTTTGATCGGGTGGCAGAGTCAACTTTTGTCATGACTATGTGAATAATTATCGCATTTGTGATTTGTTTCTCATCGCCCAGCGATAGCAATGAGTCATATACAGCCGATACTTCATCAATTATTGCGCGCAATGAAGGGGCTGATGGCTTAGGGGTAGTTGGCAGCTCAAAAAGTTTTGAAATCATATTAAAAAAAATTAAACATTTATTGTCGTAAAACTTTTTGAGACTTACCACGCCTTCGGATAGTTTTCATCCGACATTTGAAACGCTTTTACCGTGCCCAGAGCCTCTCCAAATAGACAATTAACCAGATGGTTAAATTTTTCAATATCTGGGATGTTTGGATCACTGTGAACCAAACTCTCAAACAAACTCATGAAATTTTTAAATTCCTAATATTCTCCCTTTAATTTCGGCAAATTTATTTTTGGGAGCCTTGAGCTGTGAGACGTTACGAATGATGTTTCAGCAATAGATGTTCTATTTTTGGCCAAAATTGTTTTAATTATAGATTTTGTTTCTAYAATTATGTCCTCTAACTCCCCTCGGGCCATGTCGTCTTCATCAATCTCTTCAATTTTAGATTGACATTTCATCAGTTTCTCACTATGTGAGTTTAGTATACCAAGACGACATTATAATTCGATTGGACCTAATGACATCGTCTTTTCTAGAAGACCCGTTTTTATTCGCAAAATGCTACTTTTCGCCACCGTCCTTTGACGCTTTAATGACTTTAAGTCGATCAACTCCTTACTCGGAGAGAGGTTGGCGATAGTTGGCTTTGGCTTGCTCATTTTTGCTTGTTAAATTAAATTTGCGGAAAAAAAACTATACTATATACTATATTGCAACAGATATATTGAGAATCGATAACGAAAACGAAAAATATATGTATATCGATTCCCAAATATACGAAAGCCAGACCAATAGCAATAAAGGATGGCAACAAATATATTTGGAATCGGTTACGAAAACCAGAAAAAATAATATCGATTCCCAAGTATACGAAAGCCGAAC
>NW_017534905.1:1455-10123 GCF_001853355.1 Bactrocera latifrons
ATGTATAAATGCATAAGTATGTATATATACGTTTGTGAATATTAAGATATAATATGCAATAATATAAATATGTACTTATGTGAAAAATTGTGAAAGGAGGGAGAGCCAAAAACTGAAAGTGTGTACTTGTTCTTTTTTTTTTACTTTTCGTAGTTTTCTGTTTTCGCACTACCTTCAGTGATTCGCACTCGTTACCTGTTGTGAATGCRTAGGCGGTTTGCCTGCGTTCACTTCCCTTTTGCAGAGAATACAATTGCAGCTCATTTCCACGAAGCAGAGGATCTGGAGTCGACGTTAGCAGTGACGGTGTTGACGTTAGCAGCGGCCGGTGTTGACGTTGACTTGGCAGCGGTGAGAATCGGCGAGGACGCAGCAGCAGTGGGACGATGGTGTTGACGCAAGCCCGTTCGGTACCGACGTGATGTTACCCCAAAATACCTGTTTAACGGCCGAAGATATCGGTTTTTGGTTTACGGTTTTTTTTGTTTTTTAATGGGTTTGTACCTCTTTTCCCGCACTTTTTAGCGGCACTCGCGACACTCCTTTTTTTTTTAACGGCACTTTCTGTTTTTGGCGGTAGTTTTTAAAAATATTTGCTGTACCGCACTAACGTGAAACCACGTTTATTTGATACTGCTTATATTTCGCCACTCCACTGTATTTGCAAAATTTGCCTAATTATCCACCTTTTGGTTTTTGTTTCTTTTCTTTTCTTTGTGTTTGCGCACTATTAGGTTGGTGAATTTTGCCGAACGTATGTCATGTACATATGTATTATTTTTTCAATACACACTTCACAAACTTTCCTTCAATTTTTTTTTTTAACTTTTAATTTACGTTAACTTGTATTTTATTTTCTTTATGTTTGATTTTATCACTCAGTGTATGTCGCATGTGTACACTTCGCAATTATGTTATACGTATATACAAGTAATATATTTTTCACGAGCCACTGCTATTTTTTAATGGAAATTTTTTTTTATTTTTTTAATTAATTGTATATATACGAGTTGTATAGTACGAGTATTTGTCACTTTAGTCACTTGCACTYGACCGAAACCGGAAGAAATGAAAAACTCACAGGCAATTGCTCATTGCATTGAAATTCTTTTCGAAAATTAAGTGCACTTTTGCAGCCACGCACTGAGTCCCTGCTCGTGCGCCATGAAAAAATCTTAAGCTTTTTTAAGATTAAAGTTAAACACGTTGGACTCACTAGTATGCGCAACTAAAAGCTAATTGCCTGTGCTAATCTCGATTTTAAAAAGATTCCGGTTCCAAAAGAAAAAACGTCTGTTCGTGGGTATAGTCTTTAATACAATTTCATTCTTTATTACAACTCCTAACCGAACGGCTTAGATATAAAAAACAACATTTAATAATATTCATAGATTCTTTAATTAATTTTACAAATTTCTTTTTAAACAATTATTTTTAGACGTATAAAGTCGCTTGACGCAACACCATCTATTCCGACAGTTTCACACACCAAAGTTGTACAAATGCTCACCACATACCATAAGAAATTTCTGACTCTTAAACAAATGTTTTTAAGAAACCTAATAGGTTTGAGCTCTAAAAGAGACGACTTTGTCTCTTCTGCCGGAAAATTATTTGTCATCGTTGCTTGTAAATGCATTTATTTTTCTTCTTGCACCTGTCCAAAGGAAGGTAAGTTCCTATCAATGAACAACCATTTCTCTTGGACCAGAGGACCAGAAGAATTCGTCGCATTGGAAGTGTTGATCTAACTGAAACAAAAAAGATTACAAAGAAAAATGAACGTAAAAAAAGCTTCCAAAACGTCATTCAACATCAACACTTACCAGAAAAGTATCAGCTAGAACACCTSACCATTCAGATCAGCCAGACTCTCATACAGACGACAATACTGTAGGTGCGTCGCACATGGATTCTTCTAAAAACGATGCTGATGATGAATTTTCTCTTCCATCCTCTAAAACCAAACAAAACACACTAGTATTAGAACACACTGCTTCAGCTGCCCAAAGATTTGGAGTAAGTGATAGAGCAGCGGCCTTAATTGTGTCATCTGCTTTTCATTGCCAATGCAAAATTAGTCGGCAAAAAAAAAAGTGTTGGAGTTAAGCTCCAAAACACCGAAAGTATTGACTCTGTATATGGAATGTATTTTGCCGGCCGCAAAGACAATACACTTACACAAGTCAGCGAATGTGAAAATTACTACCGCGACGTTGTCAAAGAGGAACATATTTTTCTTATAGCGGAACCTGGTTGTCATTACTTTGGCCACGTTATCTCTCTTTCAGGGTCAGCTGGGGATGAGACGCAAGCTAGATGGCAACATTTACAAGACAATTCATTTGATGTGGAACATCTAGAAGAATTGGTAGGCCATTACAGTGGGTTGTTTGTCTTCTACATTTCAACCAACTTCCATTTCGTGCTCTTTTCGAACACATAGATGGTGTCTCAATGAGTCCAAATWCATTCTCTGGCGACATAGGTAAACTGCTCCCTGATTGTGAGAAGTTGCCTGTTGTCAGATTTGAAAGTTTTCCATCCTGCCAATTACCTTCTGAGGTTATTAATCCTACCCAACTTAGCACAGATCAAGCTAATCTCTATAAAATATCAGAAGCTGTTATTTCCGGTCAATGTTCCTCAGAGTTAGCGTCGATGCATCCAGGTAACATGTGCAAGTCTCGCTGGCCCACCTGTGCAAATAGAATTCTGAGATTATACATTTCTACTGACAAACCAACAAAAGAAATAAAGATTTTGGTCAAGTACATACTTACAGTTTACTCACCTTTGTGGTTCTCAAAAAGATTCAACAGTTCAATAAAAGATGGCTCGCGCCATCTCTATGTTGCAATTCAAAGGTCGAGATACTTACCTGCTAAACTGCACACGGTTGCCGATTTATCTATTCAACAGAATGCTTTCTTTGCTCTTCCAGAAAACATTCTCCTTAGTATGATGACTGACGAACGCATAGAAGTCAGAAAGCTGGCCCTTTACCGTCTTCTGACAGCCAGAGAAGCAGGGTCTGACACTGTAAATGGAAGGGTTAGATGTAACAAAGTGCCAAAGCTGAATTTCAAAGCTAATAATTATTACGATATGATTAACTGGAAGACTATTACCTTGACTGTTCCATCAGTTCTTTGTTCAGTTTCTAACGAAGAACTCATAAAAAGGCTGTCGGTTGACACTGCAGAGRTATGGAAATTTAGTGAATTCCCCTCTCACACCGTGGCAGTCGAGAGAGCCGTCAAACTGGTGACAGAGGCATCTTCTAAAGTTATTGACCCCCAATCTCGTGATCATTTTATACGCTCTACACTGAAATCTAGGCAATAAGTGCCAAAGTTTACTACACAATCTGATTTTATCAATAAATTTGATAAATTTGGTTGGGTTGGGCTTGGGAGGAACCTGAAGAGCAGCCACCTCCACGCGGTGGGTTCTGGGTGACCAATACAGGTTAGCTGAGAGCTGCAACWATTTTCACCTTGCGCTGTGGCGCGCCGCATTTTCGCTCGTATCTCGGGAATGGTTCGTCCTACGGACATGATCACATACCATTTCGGTAGCAAATGACGTGACAAATAACTTTTATTTTATACATTTTGCCGTGAGATGCGTATTTCAGGCACTAGGTAGACAATTTCACGATTTTAGGCGAATTTCCGAAATTTCAAGGCCGGAGTTGGGGTTGAAGATGCAATCCGATCCCAAAACAAAAAGTTGCATTGGAATCAGCAATTACTAAGGAAACTTTTCCGCACTATTAGAAATCCCGAATCGAAAAAGTCCGGAATCGACCCACCCTACTGTATACCAAATTACAGCTTTGTATCTTATCTTAATTTAGTGCTTAGTTATGTCACTTTAAGTAATTTCAGTTAATGGCGGTTTGTAGGCGTGGCAGTGATCCTATTACGCTTATCTATGAACTCGAACTTATTTTTGTACGAAGAAACCCACATGCCAAGTTTCATCGAGATATCTCGATTTTTACTCAAGGTAGAGCTTGCACGGATGGACGGACGAATATATATAACCCTATTTCTATCTCGCTTAGTTTTAGGTGGTACGTACAATCCTCAGGTGAACAAAACTCTGTAGCAACTGATTGCAAAAGTATAAAAACCCTCAATTAATTTACGCAGTAAAATTCGCCTTCGCAGTACTTTTTGTCACACAGCAAGCCATCTATCTATGCAGAGTTGTAGGTAGTCAGGGACATTACATTATCTGCACTTACAGTGTAGTTGACAAGCTAGTTTCTATTGCTTAACGTAACCACATTTTGTTGTGAACTCTAAAATTAAATGTTATACTATGTTCGGACCGATAACGAAAACATGTTTTCGTGGGAAAAACTGGTTTTCGCACGAAAACTTGTGTTTTCGTCCATGTAAAATCTGTCAAATGAAAACACAGTTTTCGCTGAAAACTACTTGAAAACTTACATTCCACTCATAATAATCAGTGCCTGCTCTAGTTTAATCGGTGTTTTTGGAAGACATGTTTTGCCGGCCTTAAATTGTCACTTGATATTTGTTTACATTCCACATACAAATACAGCTGTCGCTTGATATTCTCATATGAGGGGGATTCTCTTGCTCTTGCAAAACCTTGCACCGTGCAGAAATTGCAGAATTGGATTATTTAACATAGTTTTTGGTTTAAACAATATATTATTAGTGCTGTCAGATGTTCCATTAAAGGGAAGTGTTATGAAATATAGTAAATTATTTTCAATAACGTCAGTCGTCACCTTACATTGAAACTGCGTGTACGCAAATGTGGTCAACAGTTTGGTAGCTCAATAATCATTTTTGGAGTAATTAATTCGTGCCCAGGAGTTTTCTTGATTTTAATTTCACCATAATTGTTTCTGATATCTCTTCAGGTACGAATTTCACTAGTAGCCGTTAATTTTCTGCATCACCTTGAGCACATTTGCCATTATTATCACGTATAGGAATTTTACACTCTATTGGCGCACTTAGAGTTTGATGTGCTTTTCACAACGAGTGCTTTGTACAAGTCGGTGATAGCTTTTGAAAAAACTGGTATTGCGCACACTGTTCTTCCCTTCTGAGACCAACACTTGTTTTGAGGCTGTTGATCTATGAACCTGCCACTCCTGTCGTAGGCGTATTTTTGTAATACGAGTATTTCAATTACCCTATTAGTTAAGTTATGCTTTGTGTTTTCCATATAATCTTTTTGAGGAGTTGAAACTTTGGCGGATGTTATGTAATCAATATCGGCTTGTGTATCTAAATTTGGTTCGGTTTCTATGTGTGTTTTGATGTATTTTTTAGACTTTAACCAGGTTTTAGCTTTTGACGTGAGCATATATGCAAACTTTTTATGGTGTGACTGATGCCTCAAAGTGAAGAGAACTGGTGAGTTGTCTGATGAGAGGTCCGTTCTTATTTCTGCACTAATAAGACTGTGAGGAATTTTCCTAGTTACTGCGAAGTCAATTAAATCTGGCAACTTTATCGGATCTGCCGGCCAATATGTAGATTTTCCAGAAGACACGTAATCAAGTTTGTTTCATTTGCATATAATAACGTTAAATAATTGCTTGCCTTTAGGGTTACATAACCGGGACCTTCCTTGAGGGGCGAGGCATACCATTTGCATTGCATAAAACAATTTGAAGCGATATCCTTATTTTGAACTTTGGTTGGCAAGCAGTTGAAGCAGTGCGTTTTGATTTCGTTTGAGTTCTTGCATTGTGTTCTGCATGAATGTTATGAAGTTCATCATGCTCTGTTGCATTGACGCAATCATTGCTTCGATATTCGATTGATTACCGGATTAAACGTGGTGCTGCTATTCTTACGGCTCAATAAGACTCGCTATTACTCTATTTGTAGGTTTTCCTAGGCCAGATTTTAAGACGTTTGCAAACGATACGCCCTTGATGGTTTTTGATGGAGCTATCAGCGGATTCAGATTGGAGGATATAACGTTCGGTACATTATGATTGCGGTTGGGGACTACTCGTTGGTTGTTCCAATTTTTCAGCTCCTTATAGACCGGACAACTTTTGTAGTTTGCTGTGTAGTTTCCAAAGCAGTTTCGACACTTTTTTGCATTTGGGTTTTTTTGTTTGATGTGCAAGTGGCAGAGTCATGCAACTCTCCATAAGCTACACATACTGCGTGAACTGTGCAGGGCCGTTTGTTTTATGCGGTTCCTCCACAGTGGATGTTGTAGCAAACGTAGGATGTTGTAGAAAATATTGATTTTTATAAATGGGGTGCACACAATTTTTGCCAGTCGTTTGGTTTCTGATTTGAGTTCAACTTTGAGCATAGGCTATGGAATTTTGTTTTTATTAAAGATATTTGCGACATTTTTTGTGTTAAAACCATGAACTTTAAGTGCTTCGAGGATTTAAATAGGTTCAGCACGTAGCTCGAAACCTTTAAAACAACTTGCAGGCCTCTGTCCATTTCATCTTCTTCAAAGTAATCCAATTCCGCTGCAATACATTTATGCCAACGCATTTTTCAGTCATCAGAGCCTTCTTCGAATTACCTTTTATATCCTTAATTGAGTCAACATTGCAGTATTATCGCACTTCGTTGATCAATAACTTCAGACATATTAAAATACGAATAATTTACTTTTAGAGACTCAAAAACGACGTGTATCTCAAATACTAATGAATATTTGAATTAAGCATAAATGTCACTAATAGTACTACCAACTTCTGTAAGTTGGTAAGTTAAGCAAAATGTACTGATTTGCGATTATGGCTTAGTTGTATTTCCTCGTTTTATTTTTTGCTCAGCGTTCAATTCCGGTCTGTATAGCCACTTTTTGAGGTGTTTGAGTTTTCGTATCTTGTGCTTTGCTTTTGTGGCTGGAGTCAGATCATGCACTGACCTTAACTAGTACAACATCAGCCATAACGAACTCTGCCGTTGGGATAGTTGACCGGACTCATAAATTTTGAGGGGGTTTAAGGGTGGACGATGAATTTGTCTTTACGTGTGAATTAATATGCACGTAAGCGTTTCTTTATGTTTAGCGTTCATAACAAAATGTGGTTACGCTAAGGAGGAGTATGATTTAGAAGCTTCAAAAAATCGATTTATTTTTTTTGATTAAATCATTTTAGAAATATTCTAAGAATATGTCTTCAAAGTTTTAGATAAGAATTTGAAATATTTTCGAAGCTAGACGGAAAATAGTTACCGAGCGTCTAGCAGATATATAAGCAACTGGGTCGAAAGACACGCGATTTCGGTTTTTAATTTTTACGATTTTTCTTAATTGGCGGGCAGGGTAGAAAAAAAAATAAACGTAATATGGAATTGGGACAAAGTTTATTATCTTTGGCATTAAAATATCTTCAAATTAAACTAAGAAAAGTCAAATTTTAACATATTTTTAAACAACATAAAGTAAATTTTTTTGTCAAAAACAATTTTTTTTTCAAATTTTAAAGAATTTCTAAAATTTTAAAGATTTTCCTAGAATTTTTTTAGTTTAACTAAAAGATAAATTATTAAAAAATACGAATCTCTTTGAATTTTTTGTTTCTGATAGAAATTGCCACCTGCATCCTGCTTGCAGTCGGACAAATGAACATGCAAAATGCATTCGGCAATTGCTTCCCAAAGGGGGAATATCAAAGATTTCTTATCCAGAAAAAATTGTGATTGATGTTTAAATATATAACTATAAACCATAGGAGTCTCGCTTTCACCAGTTATTTGTTTCCTTCCCAAAAAATCGATTTTTTTTAAGCCTCTAAAGCAGGCTCCCCCCTTAACATTCAAGCGGGCGCGCCATCTTTTGTAACAAAAGAGGTCGCGCGTAGTTTTTTCGACGCCTCAATTGAAATACGATATTTAAAGTGGATTAAGTTGTAGAATTAATTTTGTTTTTATTAGTTTTAGTTATTATGTAATCATAAAATAATATTTGACAGGAAAAGTATTTTTTTTTTGTCATTTTAATCATCATTAAATGCAAAGTAAATTCATTAATCTTAACACAAAACCAAACAAATTTTTTTCAAAATTTTGGGAAAACATTAAAATTCATAGAATACATTGAAAAGAATGTAAATACATTAATATCTTATTGGAAAGTTAGAATAGTTCAATAGTCAGATTCAACAGATTTATCGGTGACAAAACACTCATTGCAAAAAAAAAACCTTATGCATTGGGTTTCTGTCTGTCTTCTTTTTTTTGCTGGACATATTTTGCAGCGTCTTCTACTGGCTTCGGATGTACTTGCCTCACTATTGGGCTCATGATCTAATTGCAAAAAACCTCTTATATTTCTTTTCAAATTTCTTGATAAGTTTTTATCATATGTTCTTTCGTCATTTCTATTCCCAATTTGCGTAGAAATGTACGTCTCTTTTCGATAACTACATCATTTTCTCTCAAAATTACCATTGAGTCTACTCCAGCAATATTTAGCAAGCGAAAAAAGAGTGTCAATGGCCACCTATTGCACTTTCTTGATACGGAATACAGGAATTTATCTTCTTCTCTTCTTCTTCTTCTTGATTGGCGTAGACACCGCTTACGCTATTATAGCCGAGTTAACAACAGCGCGCCAGTCGTTTCTTCTTTTCGCTACGTGGCGCCAATTGGATATTCCAAGTGAAGCCAGGTCCTTCTCCACT
>NW_017534905.1:11198-29924 GCF_001853355.1 Bactrocera latifrons
TGAATGGCGATCAGAAAACTTTCCTCACCTGCGTGAACTTCTACACACGACTCCATCCTCCAACCTTACCTTTTTATCTACTTCATCAAATCCACCTTTTTTTTTTGTTGTAAAAAGTTATAATAGCTGGTTTTCGTTTCTCGTTAGTGCTGGTGTCAATTTTAGCTGTACAATGAAGTGATGAAATCAGAACAACAGATCGGTTCTTTTTAGGTGCATACGATACCAGGGTAGAAATATTTGAAAACCCAAATTGAGTAGAATACTCTGGCTTTCCCTTCGCAATAAAACACAGGGGAATTTCTTTTTTATTTTTACGCAAAGTGCCAACAACAGACATTTTATCATTTGTGGCTAAATCTTTTACCAAAGGAATGCTGATGAACCAGTTATCAATGGTCAAATTTCGTCCGGTTCCAGAAATTGGTGAAATTAACCATTTTACAACATCACTTCCTGAATTACTGATTTGAAACGGTCCTTCTGGTTGTCTCCCAGCATAAAGCTCAATATTCAACGTGTAAACGTTTTTTGAATCCACTAGTGCATAAATCTTTAGCCCATATTTGGCAGGTTTTGATTTGTTGTATTGTCTAAAAGGACATTTTCCGCGGAATCCGCACACCATTTCGTCTATTACAACATTCTTACTAGCAGAATAAGGAGAAAGGCAGTTTTCTGTGAACATATTTAGCACTTCTCGTATGGGCGCAGCTTTATCTTGGGCTCGGCGAAAACTTCTTGTTTTAGTTTAGGAGAAATTTCATCCTTTTCAAAGGCATAGTATTTGGAAATATGGCAATAGCAGAAGCATTACTATACACATTATCCAAGCTTCCATGAGACACTCGTTCCAGCAATATATAATAATACGAACAGGGCCCGAATCTCAACAGAATCGGTAGTTTTAAAATCTCGAACTCTGGAGTATGCGCTTTCTTTTTTCGGTATAAATTCCTTAGTATATTATACTACTGCTGTTATATTTTATCGCATAGGAACAAATCCCATGTTTTTATAGATGTTGTTATGCCCATGCCTTTTCCAAGAACACCAGCCTCTTAGATACCTGACTCTATCACTATTTCATTTTTTCCATTTTGTAACATTATCACGTGCCGTGAAGTATCAGCCAAAGGAATGTTTTCCTCTTTCGAGTTACTTTGTTCCTTTGAATTTTCCATTTCTTCATCAGATTCCACATCTGGTCTACATTCAGATATTTTTGATTCCTCATTACATTCCACATCAGATAAGTGGTCAGAGACTTCTGATCCTTCATCACTTAAAGTTTACATCACTTTCATCATCTTCCTCTAGGAGAACTTTCATTAGTTCACTTTCACTTATTCTTCTTTTAGCTATTTTTACCAATAACTGYAATACTTTATTATATCAGGAAATATGCACAGAGAGTTGCGCGTAGTCTTTTCGACGACAAGAGGCAACTGAAGTAAATGCTCGCTTGCGTTAAAAAGAGACGGAAATAGTGCATTCGATTGGAAATGAACTAACCTCAAGCTACTAGAGCTACCAACTATCTAGGAGTATATACACAAAAATTATAATACCTTGTTCACCATGGGCGGTCGAAAAGACTACGCGCGACTTCTTGAGGGTTAAGTAATAGAAAGCATACACAGATGGCTTGCTGTGTGACGCAAACAACTGATAATCACTTCAGATGTTGCGAAGGAGAATTTTACCGCCTAAATTAATTGAGTGTTTTTATACTCTYACAACCAGTTGCTATAGAGTATTATAGTATTGTTCACCTAACAGTTGACGGTATCACCTAAAACTAAGGGAAATAGAAATAGGGTGATATATATCCGTCCGTCCGCCCGAGCAAGCTGTAACTTGAGTAAAAATCGAGATATCTCGATGAGGGTTTCTTAGTACAAAAATAAAGTTCTAGTTCGTAGATGGGAGTAATCGGATCACTGCCACGCCTACAAATCGCCATTAACTGAAATTAATTAAAGTGAGATAACTAAGCACTAAATTAAGATACAAAGCTGTAATATAGTATAATGTAGTAGCAAGGGGCACCTGTAGGCAATATTTTTTTAACAAGTGGGCGTGGATCTGCTGTATAATAAGTTTAATGAATATATCTTCTAAACCATGTAAGCTATAATAGCCACATTTCGTGATACCAAATCTTAAAAGAACTTCTACCCACGGTGGGAAAATAAATGAACTTACTTACTCCATATATAACGGTATTGTTAAAAACTACTAAAAGCGCTAAATATCACAGAGGCATTAAATTTTGCCTCTGAGAGGATATGAAAGGGCTTTCTAGGGGCCCAAATGAATATTGACAATGGAAGTGGCATCGCCCACTTTTTGGTGGAACCCCATATCTGGGGACCTGACTGATCGATTTTCACTAAATTTCTATCATATTTATATATCACAGTTTGAAAATAGGTGGAATCAGACTACAACCACGCCTACTTCCCATATAACACAGTTTTAAATTCCACTAGATTCTTTCACTTCCCAGTAAACAAATCAAAATGTAATTAGTATAATGTAATAAGTAAAATTTTGCATGATAAATGCCTTTAGTGTATGCCCCGTTATGACCAAAAAATGTTCATATCCTACAAAACTGTTCAAGACCATAGATAACAAATATTTAGACCCCGGTCGCTATAGTTGACCTTTATTCGAAAATATGGGTCAATGCTCAAGATATGTAATAGATATTTGATAATGGGATGTCTGTATGTCAACAATTGGTAGAATCAGARCAATACTTCCATTAGCCCTCATAGTATACCTAATCTAAAGATTTTCGAATTTCCTTGTGACTTTGTACCGCATATATCGGCCAATATGTGAGCCATCTCAGAGCGAAAGAGCGTGATAAAAATTATGACATTGTGACTAAAATTAATAAATTGGGCGAAGACTTGACTTAGCCCCTATATAACTAATGTCAGAATTGTCGAACATTCGGCTGAATTTACTCTAGATAATTGGATTCTTAGTACGTGGTATGTTAATAGTAATAAAATAGATAATACTTGTAACGACTTTCGCTTTTATAAGAAACCTTATGTGTCTGTCAGTATTGGAGTTATATGTAAAATTGCCTTGATTCTCTGTGTGGCGTTTCGCATCTTAAARTATTTCCCGGGGTTTGATTTTTGCAAGTTGGAAGAGTACAAAATGTTCGGTTGCATCCAAACTTAGCYCTTTCWTACTTGTTTTAATTAATTTTTTTTTGTCKTTTCTATATTTATGTGATCAAATATTTATGGCTTTTAAACACCAACGCAGAAAATTTGGAGTGAAATTATGTACCCCGAGATGCCAACGATGCTAAGGATCTATAGCGAATCTGCTTGCGAGCCTCAACTGCCTGGACTGCAGGTAAATTAACACAAATTGTGTACCGTTGACAGTACACTTCGATTTATATAAAAATACTTACATTCGTGACTAGAAGTTAGAGGCAAGTGCTGGAAATCACCTGAGTAACGAACTAATGGCTGGGCTGCTTTACAGTGGAGGGCGTCTTCAGAACATGCAATATCGTATCACGGAATCCTGAGATTCGAGCTAAGGGCCACAGAAATACAGTTTAATCGTACACCAAACATCTCCTCGGCACCAGAGGCACCAATGCTGCACAGGGCTCTGACTAAGGATAAGACTGATGCAGTACTAGCCACCAAAAGATGTCAGCCTTTAGTGGCGGAATAGCACAGGCTCTTCTCCCAAGGGACCTCATTACTAAAAGTGTAAACTTCATTAAAAAGTTTAAGGTTACCCTTAGCAATATGGCTGAATGGAATAATTTCGTTCTCGACCTTCTGCTTAGGATAGTRCAATCAAGTGGTTAACCGACGGCTCGAAAACGTCGAAGGGAATTGACGTTGAAGTCGTAGGAYCAAGCACGAACTTCTTCATAAATATGAAAAGTTTTCCGAACATATTCCAAGCAAAGRTCTTTTGGCCTTATAGCAAAAGTCATTATAGTAAAAGTAGTAGTCATAGACAGTAAAAGAAGCGCAAGTTCAGTATGGGAGAGAGACACCGTCGCCGAKTACTGTAATTCACAACAGTGTATGAACGATTAGCCACAATCCACATCAAAGCGAAGTTTCTCAAAATATCGCTGATTTGCTTCCACGAATCGACGAAAGGGAAGGACGATGTGACCAAGGATCTCGTCTATGAGAGCTTGGAGCACTCTTATAAGAGTTGCCCCCGCCACGATGTCGAAATCATGCTTTACGATTTTAACGGCAGGGTGGGCAAGGATGGTATCTTTGGCACAACGGTCGGTAAATACAGCCTCCACGAGGAAAAATTCCCAAATGGGTTGAGACATATCGACTTCCCCGAGGCCCGAAATATGGTTATTTGTAGTACTGGATTCCAGCAAAGAAAAATTCACCAAGCTACCTGGCTGTCTCCGGATCGAAAAACTACTTACCAAATCAACAATGTTGTGATAGACGGAAGATACGTCTCCAGTATTTCAGACCTGCGGACGCTTCGAGGCCCTAACATTGACTCCGACCAGTATCTTGTTCCAGCCAAGATACGCACCTGCCTCTGTGCAACAAAAATCGCATGTCAATAAACACAAGCAAGGTTCGACATCGAGAAGTTGTAATCACAACAAATAGCCGAGCGATTTTCACTCCTGCTCCGGGAGAGCGCTCGTCAAAAACTCGGTATAAGGGAACTGTCACTGTGTCTTGTTTACTGCTGCAACAGAAACCATTGATTTTCGGAAAAAGCAAAAGACCACCTGAAAACCGACTACCTACCTCGCAACGCTACGATCGACTACAACACGTGCTAACCGATGGATTGCTGGCCGAGCTATTCAAACACGGCGGCAAAAAACTGATAAGGAGCATGTATTGGCTTCTTGTAGAATATGGTTTGACGAAAGCGTTGTCGTCTATTGGAATTTAAATGTACTCTGCCTAATCCACAAAAAGGCAGACCCCACAATCTGCACCAACTACTTAAAATAAGCTTCCTCCACATCGCATGTAAAGTTCTATCGAGTAAAAAATTAAAGTCTACCGCTCATCAGTGTGCCGCTAGGCCTGGAAAATCAAAACTGACCAGAAATTCACCATGTGACAAATCTTGTAAATGACCCTTGAGAAGATGATTCCAAAGCTGCTGTTGACAGCACGAAAAGGAGCTGCCTTTATATCTGGCTTTGGCAGCCTCGCAAAACTAATACGGTTGTGTAAACTGACGTTGAGTAACACCAAAGGTTCCGTCAGATCATCGCAAAACTCATTTGGATAGTAATTTCGCTGCAACTAAAGTTACAAGTTACAAGAAATATATGTATTATATTTAGCAATCGCCTCAAACCATCAACTCCATATATTCAAGCTAATTCACAATTTTCACGTTATAAGAGTATCCATAAAACTATAAGGGCAATGCATCCGGTAAAAATTCCACACTCTTATATTATATTTAGGTTTAAGGTCGATTATCTTGTAATCTGTATATACACATTTAGCAATCTATAGGTAATTCACCATTTTTACATTATTAGAGTTTTCATAAAGTGCATTTGGAAAAATTCCAAAATCTAAAAATTTGGTTCAAAGTCGGCTTCCTTGTAACATGTACATATGCATGTATATACGATCTCGCAATAGCAAAAAAATGTGGATATCAATGCAAATGCAATGTAAATCACAAATTTCATGATATTCTGCATTCATATATGTATGTAGGTTCAAAGGCAATTTTCTAGTAACTTCTATACATGTACATATTTGGCAATAAATATCGTAATTGTAAGAAAACTTCAACTTCACATAATCCAACTCATTTACCGTTTTCACGCTTTTGGAAAAAACTCCACATTCTTATTAAGAGTATTCAGACTGAACCCTTTAATCTGGTAGTTTGTTAGTTGGTATTTCGTTAAAACACTTAACTGGGAACATACTTTTTACTGTAGTGGGTGTAAACTAGTTTGTAGTAGACAGCAAATGTATTTTTTCGCAATGAATTATGTTAACTTTTGAGGCAACAACGCAAACAAAACAGCTGAAGTATGTTACCAAGTAAGAAAAACCTATTATGCTTGACAGTCTGGTACTTCTTTACTCGGTAAAACGATAAGCTGTTAATTTTACACAAACAAAACTAACGTAAAAAACTTACGTTCTTGTAAAATGTATGTACACATTTAGCAATCGATTTTGCAAACGCATAAAAGCATCAACTTTACAAAATCAGGCAAAACCATTATTTCCAGTCATAAYAGCTGTGCAGTTAGAAAATAGTGCATATTTTTATACGTATCTMGGAAAAGTCGATGCTGCAATAGCAATAAAACATGAATTTYACATATGYAATGTAAATTRCCATTTTCACTTTATTCGAGTTTTTATAAAGGTTTAATGGTATTTAGGTTCACAGTCGATTGACTAGTAACTTGTGCATATATCTTCTTCTTAATGGGCGTTAACAACAGCGCGCCAGTCGTTTCTTCTTTTCGCTACGTGTCGACAATTGGATATTCCAAACGTAGCCAGGTCCTTCTCCACCTGGTCCTTCCAACGGAGTGGAGGTCTCCTCTGCTTCCCCCGGCAGCTACAGCGTCGAATACTTTCAGAGCTGGAGTGTTTTTGTCCATTTGGACAACATGACCTAGCCAGCCTAGCCGCTATCCTTTAATTCGCTGAACTATGTCAATGTCGTCATATATCTCATACAGCTCAAGGACCATAAATCTTTCGCAGAACTTTTCTCTCGAAAACACGAAATGTCGACTCACAGTTGTTGACATCGTCCAAGCCTCTGCACCATATAGCAGGGCGGGAATTATGAGTGACTTATAGAGTTTGGTTTTTGTTTGTCGAGAGAGGACTTTGCTTCTCAATTGCCTACTTAGTGCGAAGTAGCACCTGTTGGCAAGAGTTATCCTGCGATGGATTTCCAGGCTGACATTGTTGGTGGTGTCTACGCTGGTTCCAAGATAGATGAAATTATCTACGACTTCAAAGTTATGACGTCACGTCARCAGCGACGTGAGTGCCAAGTCGCTAGTGCGACGACTGTTTGTTTGATGACAGGAGATATTTCGTCTTGCCCTCAATCACTGCCAGACCCATGTGTTTTGCTTCTTGTATCTACATATATACATATTTGATAAATGATCCTGCAATAGCAATAAAACATCAACTGCAAATATTCAGGCTAGTTTACCATTTTCACGTTATAAGAGTCTCCATAAAGCCACTACCACAGTGCATTTGGAAAAACTTACACGACTATATTTAGATTTCAAGTTTATTTTCTTCTAACTTGTATATACATTTTTAGCAATCAATATACACATTAAAAGAACGGATAGTGAAAGAATCAAATGGAATTTAAAAGTTTTCTAAATGGGAAAAAGGCGTTTAGAGTCGATTCGGCGCCGGTCGCGGTCAAGATCTTAAATTGAAGGAGTTAAAATTCAACTCAACTCTCTATGGCTCTATAGGCTATTGAAGAGTATTGGGTATGCCGTTGGCTTTATGAAAACTCTAATAACGTGAGATAGATAGCTTGATAGCTTGGTTTGACTTTGAACAGAAATATGGGACTGAAGAACTTTTCAACAGGCACTACCCTATGATTTTATAAACACTTGAATATGTACATTCGTATATGCAAGTAACAAGAAATCAAATTTGCACATAAAAATAAGATTGTGAAATTAGATTTGTGAAATTAGATAAGAAATTGAGGAAAACGTAATTGTTTTTAGTATATGGCTGACAAACCTTTATTTTTTATAACAGCATTCACTCTTTGGGGTATACTATTTAAAAAACTTTTTATTACTATTATTAAATCTTCATCATTTAGTCACACATCTTTTATGTTATCTTTGAGTACGGCTACTTTTGAGTACTTCTCCAAGCGGCCATTCGGTAGAATGGAGATAATCGGAATTCACTAAGACACAATCTGCAAGTTTACGCACATTTTCTGCTGTTTTCCACCTTCTCTTGAGATCCTTTAAATAATCTTTTTTCCATTGGTGACTGAAGTCATGATAGAGGCCTCAAGGTGTACTGATTTTGTCGTGAAACAAACAGATTCAGAGTTTTATTGAATCGGTGAAAATGCAGACCGGGTGCAGTATCTAATTAAGCTATCTCATAAATTCATTTACTATAAGAAATGTCTTTCTCCTTTTTTGCTTTGAGGTATCATGCATTGAGGGTGTAGTTTCTACAGTGACCAAGAGTGGTCTTCTGATATTCGAGAGTACCTATGCCCCTTTTATCCGAATAATGCATTATAAGGCATTATCGAATTTGACTCCAATAAAGTGCAGTGTTGTACGATTCCAATCCGGTGTCGGCATCGGCAATTATTTTATTCCTGATCGTATGGAGTATCGTAAAGTATATGGGGTATTCTTGACTCCCTCATAAGCTTTAAAAATTTTGTCCTCCCGGAATTAAATTCTCCTGGTCGTCCTGAAAATTCTCTAAGGCGTTTAACCATGTCCGGAATCTTATCTCATTCATTTATGTTGTTCGCGTTCAATGTCACGCTATGGTCGGGTTCGGTAAAGTCAGTTATAGTCTGCATACTCATTCGTTCGAGTACTTCTCGAACTATTGTCGTTATTAGAGTTGGGTTAGGGTTGGGAGAATTTACAGGATGGGTGAAAGGATTTGGAGGATTGATGGGTGGTTTGCCCATAATCTAATCTCATTTGATTCAGCTGTTCAATTAACTCCTCAGCTGTGTCTGGCATTATATTAATCTTTTGCAAAGCTTATGTTAATTTATAACCTTTTTTCATCTCTTTGTTTATCAAATAATGAAATTTCTTATTCCTTGTAATAATAGTATTTTTTTTTTATAATTTTAAATGTTTTGTAAAATTTTTCAGTAGTTTTTCCTCTTTTTTTTCAAAAATTAAATTTCTTTAATTTAAATTTCTTTTCTTTTGGTTCAAGTCCTTTTTTTGTTTCTCGCTTTTTGTATCTAGTAATTAAGTTCCATATTTTTTTAATATTGTCTATCATAATCTGTAAATATTTTATAAAAGCATAGTGTAAGTTTTTAGCTTTCCATGGGATGTTGTAATCGCTCCGGGGCTGTCCTTCTTCCTATCGGTACTAGGGTCCCTCGACGGTTCTAAATCCCACGTTGTACATCCTAACCGCTCGTTTGCGGCAGTATTTCCCCGTTTTTCACTTTTCACATGGCCTTAATTTTTTATTTTCAGGCTTTTTTTCTTTTTCAATTCACGATCACTGCTGTTCGCCACTCGAGTAGCCTTACTTGTTGATTTTCAGGATGTTAACTACTTACGCGCGTTGGTCCCTGCTCGGGCGCCAGTTAAAAAACGTTTAGTTATTTCAATTAAAAAAAAAAATGTTTTCTGGGAGCTATGCTCCTTTATTGAATTCCACTTAAGAACTAACATTTACAACATTATACTTAACTCTAGACCTATATTTGCCGCTGCAACGGGTGTGGATCTCAGCGATTTAGTGGTGTCATATTATATTACTTTGTATCATATGATGGTAGTGCATCATCTGATATTTTTGAATGTAATGATTTTGTATAGTATACAAGTTAGCACCCCAACTTGTATACTATACAAATATATAATAATAAAAATCAAGGGCGGAAAACCCACTCAGGGGTTTTGGGATTAATTAAGGAAAAAAGTGTGTGTTTCCTTTGCTTGTTCCCGTTGGTAGCACTTCCTTCCTATTCTGGCGTTCCAATTTGTTGTGTTGTTGGTTCTTGACGTTTTCTTTTTTTACTTTTGTTTTATTCTGTACTTAGTTTAAGTGGTTTTACTACATTTATTGATTATTATTTTGTTAGTAGAATTAGAATTGCTTTGTTGTTTTAGACATTATTGTTTTTCACTGGTGAGGTGATTTCCAAAGTAAACAGGACAGGATGGTGGCGCCAACTATATATCGAATATATGGAATCTGCTATTTGTATCGATTGTCTAGTGAGAATCGATTGTTTCCAAGTAAAGTTATTGCGTTTTAAGTGCCAGTATATTTGTTTTATCGGTGCGAAAATGATCTTCGAAGAAAGAGCTAACATTAAATTTTGTTTTAAAATTGGTAAAAGTTTTACTAAAACAAGTTTATGGCAATGATTGCCTATCCCGTAGCAGAGTGCACGAGTGGTTTCAACGTTTTCAAAGTGTCGTGAGGATATAACTGCCGATCAACATGTAGGCCAATCAAAATCCTTGCTCACCGGAAATTCCGGTGAAACTGTATTTGAAATTTATAAAAATAGAATTGAACATCGGACATTTGGGCTTGCAAACGGTGTGTGCACGGTTTGTTCCGCACAGATTGACTGACGACCAAAACTTGCTCATAATCCAACATTCGAAGGACATCAGTAATGAGGTCAAAAAGGACAAAACCTTCCTTCAAAATATTGTGACTGATGGCGAAACGTTTTGTTTCCAATATGATCCCGAAACGAAACGCCAGAGTGCTGAATGAAAGCCGAAACCCAAAAAATCGCGCATGAAGAAGTCAAAAATGAAGACAATGATGATTTGTTTTTATGATTTCAAGGGTATAGTCCACAAAGAATTTGTTCCACCGGGCCAAAACATTAATGCGGAATTCTACCTTGGAGTTTTGAGGCGTTGGGTACGCCTTGTTTGGCCCGAATATCCCGACGATGAAAGTTGATGTTTGATGCACGATAATGCACCGTCTCATCGATCGACGCTTCTGGCCGTTAATTTGACCAAAAAGCACATTTTGACCATTAATTACTCCCCATATTCACCTGATGTGGCACCGTGTGACTCCTTCCTTTTCGAAAAAATGCATTTGCCCATGAAAGGAAAGCGTTATACAGACGTAGAAGCTATTCAAAAGGATTGTCCCTCCATAACCTGTATTGAAGGTGAAGGAGACTATTTTCAACAAAATAAATTGGTTTTGCCGAAAAAACCATTTATTCTGTTATTTTTCTAATTCCTGTTTACTTTGGAACACACCTTGTACGAGTATACACTTCACTAATCTGCATACTTTGATTGTCTTTATTTCACTTTTAATAGTACATTAAGATTGAGATCTTTTATTTTATAAACTCATTTTTCAATTTGTATACATTTTACTTCTGTAGTTAACTGCACTTTTAATTTTTAGTTGAATTTAATATTTATATATCTATTTATGTTTGCTTTTACTCATATGCCGTTCTCAATAACTCGAAGGATCATGTTTTTATAGCGCACTCACCTTTGTTGTCCACTTCAACGAATTCTCTAAGAAGGAAAATACGGATTTATATATATACTAGCTGACCCGGCAAACTTCGTACCGCCGTAATTTTATTATGTAAATACGTGTTTTCGAAAACCCCAAAGTTAATGTTTCAAAATTAATGATTACCTCAGCTTCGCATGGGTGATAATAAAATGTAGAAAATAAAACGATTTCTATTCTATTTCAATGCCTTGTTGTGTACAATGTTTTTAGTTTTTTCTCCTGGAGCAAAAATATACAGCGCCGACGGTTTGCCGACTCTCGAGCACACGACGTACAACTGGCTATGCGAAAAACACAGCAATTCAAGGTTTATTCCACACGCTTCTAATGATTGACCTTGGGATTTATTAATCGCCATTGCAAATGCAAGGCGCACTGGAAACTGAACACGCTTAAATTCGAAATGAAAGTCTGTTGGCATCAGTGGTATTCTTGGAATAAGTACATCCTCGCCTTTACACTTTATTGTGATTATAGTCGCTTGTTCATCATTTTTTTAATGGCTAGTCTTGTTCCGTTGCACAATTTTGGCTAATTGAGATTTCGTAGCATAATTACTACAGAGCCAACTTTGAGCTGTAAATTCTGAGGCGGTAAACCAGGCAAATCCAAAGAATTTAGGAATTCAGTTGGATAATTGACAACTTCATTTGGATCGGTAAAGAATCGATGGATTTAAGTGCACTTGTCCATCAATTTGGCTCTGAGCTTTTATATTCAAATCACCTACATCGTTATTTTTCGCAGCTAAAATCGCTCGTTCGCTCAACCAAGCATGGTTTTTGTAATTTACACCCACACTTCGGAAAACTTTTGAAATTAGTTCTTCCTTTGACGTTGTAAAATGACAAACATTTGGGGAAACGAGATAATTCCAGTGTTAGTGTCAGCTTGAATTTTCACATTGCCCATGTCTAATAATACCTTCGAGAAGATTTCCGCCGATACGTCATGTTGTAACGCCACTCTCATATTCGTTATTAATTTGATACTTTTTACGTATTTCCACAAAATAGATGTTTTCAAGCAAGCATTTATTTCATTAGCAGCTGGAAGCGTTTGGCGAAAATCTCCAGCCAGTATAATCATCGCGCCTCCGAAGAGTTTTTAATTGCCACGCAAGTCTCTTAATGTTCTATCGAGTGTCTCTAATGCTCATGTGTGCGCCATCGTACACTCATCTCAAATTAATTTACAATTTTGTAGCACTTTTGCCATTGCAGATGTTTTGGTTATATTACATGTCGGTTGATCTATTGTTGGCAAATTCAATGGCAATTTCAGTGCAGAATGTGCAGTTCGTCCACCTTCTAATAATGTATCAGCTATCCCAGATGATGCTACTGCCAGTACTATTTGACTTTGTTCCTGAATCGTATCTAAAATGAATGAAATTAAAAATGGTTTACCTGTTCCACCTGGTGCATAGAGGAAAAGAATTCGCCATTGCCGTCATTTACTGATTTCATTATTGTATCGTAACTNTTCTTGTTATTAGCTATTTATTTATTACGTTGTACATACAAATATAATATATCACTGTCAAGGCTTTTAAAAGGGAACATTAAATGTTTTGTAAAATTTTTCAGTAGTTTTTCCTCTTTTTTTTCAAAAATTAAATTTCTTTAATTTAAATTTCTTTTCTTTTGGTTTAAGTCCTTTTTTTGTTTCTCGCTTTTTGTATCTAGTAATTAAGTTCCATATTTTTTTAATATTGTCTATCATAATCTGTAAATATTTTATAAAAGCATAGTGTAAGTTTTTAGCTTTCCATGGGATGTTGTAATCGCTCCGGGGCTGTCCTTCTTCCTATCGGTACTAGGGTCCCTCGACGGTTCTAAATCCCACGTTGTACATCCTAACCGCTCGTTTGCGGCAGTATTTCCCCGTTTTTCACTTTTCACGTGGCCTTAATTTTTTATTTTCAGGCTTTTTTTCTTTTTCAATTCACGATCACTGCTGTTCGCCACTCGAGTAGCCTTACTTGTTGATTTTCAGGATGTTAACTACTTACGCGCGTTGGTCCCTGCTCGGGCGCCAGTTAAAAAACGTTTAGTTATTTCAATTAAAAAAAAAAATGTTTTCTGGGAGCTATGCTCCTTTATTGAATTCCACTTAAGAACTAACATTTACAACATTATACTTAACTCTAGACCTATATTTGCCGCTGCAACGGGTGTGGATCTCAGCGATTTAGTGGTGTCATATTATATTACTTTGTATCATATGATGGTAGTGCATCATCTGATATTTTTGAATGTAATGATTTTGTATAGTATACAAGTTAGCACCCCAACTTGTATACTATACAAATATATAATAATAAAAATCAAGGGCGGAAAACCCACTCAGGGGTTTTGGGATTAATTAAGGAAAAAAGTGTGTGTTTCCTTTGCTTGTTCCCGTTGGTAGCACTTCCTTCCTATTCTGGCGTTCCAATTTGTTGTGTTGTTGGTTCTTGACGTTTTCTTTTTTTACTTTTGTTTTATTCTGTACTTAGTTTAAGTGGTTTTACTACATTTATTGATTATTATTTTGTTAGTAGAATTAGAATTGCTTTGTTGTTTTAGACATTATTGTTTTTCACTGGTGAGGTGATTTCCAAAGTAAACAGGACAGGATGGTGGCGCCAACTATATATCGAATATATGGAATCTGCTATTTGTATCGATTGTCTAGTGAGAATCGATTGTTTCCAAGTAAAGTTATTGCGTTTTAAGTGCCAGTATATTTGTTTTATCGGTGCGAAAATGATCTTCGAAGAAAGAGCTAACATTAAATTTTGTTTTAAAATTGGTAAAAGTTTTACTAAAACAAGTTTATGGCAATGATTGCCTATCCCGTAGCAGAGTGCACGAGTGGTTTCAACGTTTTCAAAGTGTCGTGAGGATATAACTGCCGATCAACATGTAGGCCAATCAAAATCCTTGCTCACCGGAAATTCCGGTGAAACTGTATTTGAAATTTATAAAAATAGAATTGAACATCGGACATTTGGGCTTGCAAACGGTGTGTGCACGGTTTGTTCCGCACAGATTGACTGACGACCAAAACTTGCTCATAATCCAACATTCGAAGGACATCAGTAATGAGGTCAAAAAGGACAAAACCTTCCTTCAAAATATTGTGACTGATGGCGAAACGTTTTGTTTCCAATATGATCCCGAAACGAAACGCCAGAGTGCTGAATGAAAGCCGAAACCCAAAAAATCGCGCATGAAGAAGTCAAAAATGAAGACAATGATGATTTGTTTTTATGATTTCAAGGGTATAGTCCACAAAGAATTTGTTCCACCGGGCCAAAACATTAATGCGGAATTCTACCTTGGAGTTTTGAGGCGTTGGGTACGCCTTGTTTGGCCCGAATATCCCGACGATGAAAGTTGATGTTTGATGCACGATAATGCACCGTCTCATCGATCGACGCTTCTGGCCGTTAATTTGACCAAAAAGCACATTTTGACCATTAATTACTCCCCATATTCACCTGATGTGGCACCGTGTGACTCCTTCCTTTTCGAAAAAATGCATTTGCCCATGAAAGGAAAGCGTTATACAGACGTAGAAGCTATTCAAAAGGATTGTCCCTCCATAACCTGTATTGAAGGTGAAGGAGACTATTTTCAACAAAATAAATTGGTTTTGCCGAAAAAACCATTTATTCTGTTATTTTTCTAATTCCTGTTTACTTTGGAACACACCTTGTACGAGTATACACTTCACTAATCTGCATACTTTGATTGTCTTTATTTCACTTTTAATAGTACATTAAGATTGAGATCTTTTATTTTATAAACTCATTTTTCAATTTGTATACATTTTACTTCTGTAGTTAACTGCACTTTTAATTTTTAGTTGAATTTAATATTTATATATCTATTTATGTTTGCTTTTACTCATATGCCGTTCTCAATAACTCGAAGGATCATGTTTTTATAGCGCACTCACCTTTGTTGTCCACTTCAACGAATTCTCTAAGAAGGAAAATACGGATTTATATATATACTAGCTGACCCGGCAAACTTCGTACCGCCGTAATTTTATTATGTAAATACGTGTTTTCGAAAACCCCAAAGTTAATGTTTCAAAATTAATGATTACCTCAGCTTCGCATGGGTGATAATAAAATGTAGAAAATAAAACGATTTCTATTCTATTTCAATGCCTTGTTGTGTACAATGTTTTTAGTTTTTTCTCCTGGAGCAAAAATATACAGCGCCGACGGTTTGCCGACTCTCGAGCACACGACGTACAACTGGCTATGCGAAAAACACAGCAATTCAAGGTTTATTCCACACGCTTCTAATGATTGACCTTGGGATTTATTAATCGCCATTGCAAATGCAAGGCGCACTGGAAACTGAACACGCTTAAATTCGAAATGAAAGTCTGTTGGCATCAGTGGTATTCTTGGAATAAGTACATCCTCGCCTTTACACTTTATTGTGATTATAGTCGCTTGTTCATCATTTTTTTAATGGCTAGTCTTGTTCCGTTGCACAATTTTGGCTAATTGAGATTTCGTAGCATAATTACTACAGAGCCAACTTTGAGCTGTAAATTCTGAGGCGGTAAACCAGGCAAATCCAAAGAATTTAGGAATTCAGTTGGATAATTGACAACTTCATTTGGATCGGTAAAGAATCGATGGATTTAAGTGCACTTGTCCATCAATTTGGCTCTGAGCTTTTATATTCAAATCACCTACATCGTTATTTTTCGCAGCTAAAATCGCTCGTTCGCTCAACCAAGCATGGTTTTTGTAATTTACACCCACACTTCGGAAAACTTTTGAAATTAGTTCTTCCTTTGACGTTGTAAAATGACAAACATTTGGGGAAACGAGATAATTCCAGTGTTAGTGTCAGCTTGAATTTTCACATTGCCCATGTCTAATAATACCTTCGAGAAGATTTCCGCCGATACGTCATGTTGTAACGCCACTCTCATATTCGTTATTAATTTGATACTTTTTACGTATTTCCACAAAATAGATGTTTTCAAGCAAGCATTTATTTCATTAGCAGCTGGAAGCGTTTGGCGAAAATCTCCAGCCAGTATAATCATCGCGCCTCCGAAGAGTTTTTAATTGCCACGCAAGTCTCTTAATGTTCTATCGAGTGTCTCTAATGCTCATGTGTGCGCCATCGTACACTCATCTCAAATTAATTTACAATTTTGTAGCACTTTTGCCATTGCAGATGTTTTGGTTATATTACATGTCGGTTGATCTATTGTTGGCAAATTCAATGGCAATTTCAGTGCAGAATGTGCAGTTCGTCCACCTTCTAATAATGTATCAGCTATCCCAGATGATGCTACTGCCAGTACTATTTGACTTTGTTCCTGAATCGTATCTAAAATGAATGAAATTAAAAATGGTTTACCTGTTCCACCTGGTGCATAGAGGAAAAGAATTCGCCATTGCCGTCATTTACTGATTTCATTATTGTATCGTAACTKTTTTTTGTTGCAGTKTTAAAAGTGGGATTTTATTTTGTACGGATTCACTTAAAGCATTTCTATCGTATGCCGTTCTCGTTCAAATTCACGATTGAGTGCATCGTGCATATGGCGATTAGGCGCAGGCATTCCTAATTCGTGTAACATCTTACCGGATATCTCAACATGTTGCGCACAATTCACCATTCACGGTTTGTAGAAATTTAAATAAAGTTGGTTCACGAACATTAACTAAGAACAAACACAATTAAGAACATTCGTTTTTTTCTCGGATGAACTGTTTAAATGTGCCCTAAAGCATCGGCTGTGTACCCTGGTACAGGCTGCCCTTGTCATCACGCACAATTCTTCTAAAGTTATTAATACCTTATTGTGTATTTCCGTGCAAATTGCAAGATCGGGATTTGCCGTTGTTACACATATTTTAATGTAAAATGTCTGCAGCCATATTGTCTTTGTATTTGTTCCACAAGTTTTATGGACTCGTTGGAAAGCATGCTGAAATTATGATAGCAAAAAATGATCGATCTGATGAGAAGTAGGTGAAATAACAGCTTCAGCTTAAATGCGTTTTTTAATACTTCACTGTTTGGTTTTTTATAATTTTCATACATGCAAACCTTGTCCTGACAATAACGAACACATTAAATAAAGAATTATCAAATTTGTTCAGTCGTATGAAAGTTATATAATAAAAGTACATACAGTTTGGCGATTCATTTTTATTTATATAGATACGGGGATATTTCATTAAGGGTCGGTTCCTTTTCGGTCCTCTTATTCCCTTTTGTGTATGAAATCAGATGGTGTGATGGTGTGCGATGTTTTAATCTCTAATTTTTCCCTTACGCTCAAAAATCGAGGACAAGGAACAAAACACGTATTCAGAGTCTTCTATAGACCTCAAACACATGGAACAAATTTGTAAAGATATCTTCTGAAGAATCCAAGCCCGCTTAATATTTAGGTCAGGTGGATGTCCCAGACCAGTCTAGTTATCTACGTATAGATGTCAGGTATAAGTCTGTGAATCCACCGTCCTTTCGTTGAGATTTCCCATCGCTCCTGTCATATAATTACGCTCTTCTTTCTCTCCTCTCTCTTTGTTTGTTTGATTTCTGTTCTTGGCGCTGACAGCTCATATTATTTCATGTATTCGTCTCCCTGAATGTCGTTGGGCGGCATACTAGCCAGTACTTCAGCTGTGCTGTAATTGTAGTTGGTGTACTAGTGTGTAAGTGTTGAATGTGGTGAAGGTTTCGTATTAGTGTTGTGAGTCTGCGTCGATATTGTATATAATCTTCTACTAATAGAAGCTGCTCCTTTAATTACATGCATATATACATACAATTGTTATTGATACTATTGCCTTTCAAGTGTTGAGTGAAATTAACTGTAAAAGCAACATGCACCTCTTTTCAGTGCAGTGTGTGGTACGTACTCTCGCTCTATGTTTACGAGCTCTTCAACTCAGATAATGAGTTAACTATATTGCGTCGGCTCGAACAATTTTTTGTAAGTGACTTGAAATGCTAAACGAATTGATCGTTACATGATCTCGTCTAACCTAAACATGTTTTGTACTATATTTGGCAATACTAAATCCTACAGCAGCCTAATACAAATATATGTATGCAGGACGGGCCACTTTGCCACTTCTCCAGACGAACGACTCATCTCCTTCATAAATTAACCTAACCCCCATCCAAATATGTAGGGTATTCCTTAAATGCAAACTGAAGAAACCCAAAAGTAGCCGTACTCAAAGATAACATAAAAGATGTGTGACTAAATGATCCAGATTTAATAATAGTGTTCATAAAGATATGAACACGAAAGTTTTGTAACCTTAAGATAGAATTATATATATAAAATTATATTTTTGACACAACTACACTAATACATAAAAATATACATGCAAACAATAAATTAAATAAAAAGTATATACATACGTCCACTAAAT
>NW_017534906.1:0-6827 GCF_001853355.1 Bactrocera latifrons
ATGCTAGAGTATGCTTCTGTGGTTTGGAACCCTAGTTATCAAGCCCATTCAGAAAAGTTAGAGTCCGTTCAAAAAAACTTTTTTCTTTTTCATTTAAATCATTTGCGTTGAGATTCCAGAACTTATAAATCTTCATATACTCGCTAGTCGTAGGGAAATGCTTGGTATAATATTTCTTGTAAAACTCATGAAGGGGAYAGTTTGTAGTCCATCTCTCTTATCTGATATAAATTTTAACTTTCCGCTCACTCTACCAGGTAGTTTAGACCTTTACTTTTAAAATTTACTAGAACAAATTTTGAGTTAAAGAAACCATTCCGCCGTATATGTCACGATTTCAATTCTTATTCCAGCACATTTGGTCTAACAGACTCACTCTTTAGCGTTAAAAAATCATCATATACTCACCGACATATTCAGCATAAGGTTAGCTAGAAAAACGAAAATCATTATATGCAGTATAGTGCCGATTATATCTATTAACTATTATCATGCCACATACTAAAATGTTGCCAGAGTTTCATTAAGGTACCTCACAATCACCAATCATATGGAGTAAAATCAGCCGGATGTTCAAAACTCCTGGTAATAGTTATATGGAGCTAGTTCAAGTTTTCGCCTATATCTATTTAAGCACAAAGATATACTGTTATTAGTAAAACATGTTTAACAATTTTCATTAAGATTCCTCCAATATTGGCCGATATATTCAGGATGAAGCCATCTGGAAGTTCCAAACTCATTATATAGGTATATGGAAGCTTAGGAAAGTGTTGACCGAATCCAACATACTATTCTCATGAAAGGATTCTGACTAAATTTCAATTGTATATTTCACACATTGACCGATATTTTTCGTCAAAAGTGAACTATAGATACTAGGTTCACATACTCGGTATCTAGGGTCGTGTACAGTTTTGTTTTGATTTGAACAATTTTTGGTCATAAGGAAAAATTATTAGTGTAAAGTTTTCTCCCGTGTTTTCATAACTTTTCGATTTGTGTACTGGAAAGTGAAAGAATCAAATGGAATTGAAAATTATGTTATATCTATTTCGCCAATTTTCACACTGTGACATAGGAAAACAAGAAGTAGTTTTTGGTAACTTCAGTAGATTAGAATATATGTATATTAAACTTATTAGAGAGCGGGGCCACTCCACTGTGCAAAATTACAAATAGATATCTTAATTTAGCGCTTAGTTATGGAATAATTTTTTGGTGCCACTCCACTGTGCAAAATTACAAATAGATATCTTAATTTAGTGCTTAGTTATGGAATAATTTTTTGGTTAAGGGCGATTTGCGGGCGTGGCAGTGGTCCGCTTACGCCCATCTACGGACTTTCTTATACTAAGGAACCCACATAACAAGCTTCATCGATATATTTCCATTTTTACCCAAGTTACACCTTGCACAGACGGACGGACAGACAGACAGTCAACCGGATTTTAACTTTTCTTGTCATCCTAATCATATATATAATATATATATATATAACAATATATCTATTTCGCTTAGTTTTAGGTGAAACCGATAGGTGAACAACACTATTACACTCTGTAGCAACAGGTTGCAAGAGTATTAAAAATAAATGTGTATTACTTTAGATATGTTGAACGTACAATTGGCCAGATGTAAAAGTGATTGGCAATTAATGGAATAAACAGGCATAAGCAGAGTATTACAGTCTAGAAATCTTTAAGATTTTTATCCCATTACACATTGCTCTACGAATGTTTTTAAATATTCTCGTAACGAATTATTCTGTAGAAAGATCTTCTTTCACCTCGAAAAGAGTTAAAACTTAATTACCAAGATAGGATAAATACACTGAAATTACTGTATACTAAAGCTCAAATAGTTCAAAGAATTATTTTCGATGACTTAGTTGACGTGTTTGCACAGACCAAAGCCGTAAAAAAAAATTRATAATTTCGCGATTTATTATTAATCGATAAAATGCTTATTTTTATTTTTTATTGCGAAAGTTAAAAAAAATATATTTTTATTGTTATTCATAWAACCTATATTTCAAAAAAATCATTTTTATACTTTAATCACAATTGTGAATTAGGATGCATAGAATTTTGTTGAAGGGCTGATCTACGGTGAGCACAAACCGTCCACAGCATACAATATGATTTCGCCCATACTGTTAGCAATTAGTGCATTATACCTCTACTTTACTTTATGTGGTTCTTCGACGATTCCCCTTTCAAAGGAAATTCCATCGAAACTGTGCTTGAATTCATCAAAAATCAGCCGAAATCATCATTGAAATTCATAGAAATGGAATTGAACATTTCCAACACATCGATATTTCTCATTTTGACCGAACATTTGGGCTTACGAAAGGTGTGTGCACAAATGTACTAATACCATCTTCAGACCGAAAATTTAAAGGGATAGGATTACATTTAATTACATTCACTAATCAGCCCGTTCTCACCGCCGTTGAAAAGCTGAAAAAACAGCTGTTTCTGCCATCGCTAAATATTTATCAAAAGAAAATATTGTCCTATAGCATTTTGTAATAAAAGCCGTATTCTTTTAAATATAATATATTCCGTATAATGGAAATAATGGACATATTTTTTCATTTGGGAAGTCTATTCAGTCTCATCGATCGTGCTTGTTTTTAACCAAAAATCACATTTAAACCATTAATCACTCGACGTATTCACCTGATATGGCGTCATGCGACTTCTTCCTTTTCGGAAAAATGCATTTGCCCCGGCTTGCATYGGCATACTGGCGGTCATACCGGCCAACGAGCTAAAACACTCGTTCGACATGGTTTTGGACCGTGCAAAAAGCTGTATTGAAGAAGGAGACTGTACAAAAGTTGTGTTGAATTCCGTCAATTAAAAAAAGCACGTCTGGATCGTATAACCGTCAATCACGAAATAGGCCGCTTCTTATTCTCTTTACTGAATACCTCTTTAAATATACATTTGACGGATTGTAGCATCACGCCACATGATACATATGCACATACCTATATCTATATCTAAAGTTTACATCTTTAAATTCACTAAGTTGGAGGATGGAGTCATGTGTAGAAGTTCACAAAAGTGAGGAAATTTCTCTGATCGCCATTTACTTGGCAGTGGCCAGAAACGATTATTTTACATATGGCTCAAGCAGCTCACGACTTCCGGTCTTTGACCAAGTATCCTCTGGGTAGCCTGAAACCATCCGTTTGAAGGCGAGGTAAAGTGAGCAGGCGAAATATCCCCTGCATAGGCTTGTGCGCTGGGATTGGACCCGCCACGTAAAAACACACCCCCAATGAAAACAACAACCAGCTTCGGATGAGATAACCCCCTTTTGATGACGACCATGGCAAACGAAATAAGGACTACGAATTGAGGGCATGCACCTGGAATGTCTGTCCCTTAATAGGGAAAGTGCTGCTGCCCAGCTGGTTGCTGTCCTCGTGAAATAAAGGCTGTCATCACCACCGTCCAAGAAATGCGATGAACTGGACAAGGACGGAGACGAGTAGGTCTTTGTGGCATTTAATACAGTTGCAACCGAAACCATTGGTTTTCGGAAAGTGCAAAAGAACAGTTGGTACGACGAGGAGTGCCGTGTCGCAGCGCAGAGAAAACAGGCTGCCTACCTAGGGAAGCGAGACGCATTTGCAGACAGAAAAAGAAAGAGGCCGAAATGAAAGAAAGCTGGCCGACAGGGGTAATGTTCGACCGAGCATACCCTTGTAGAACTCCCAAAGGTGATTAAGCCACCGATGACCAGATCATACTTAAATTATGGAGGAAACACTTCTGCAGCCTGCTGAATGGCAGTGAACGCACAACGCCAGGAGAAGGCGAACCCGATTCCTCAATCGATGACGATGGAGCAGAAATTCCATTGCCCGATAATGAGGAAGTTCGAATAACAATTACCAGCCTAAAGAACAACAAAGCGGCGGGGGCGACGGATTGCCGGCCGAGCTATTCAAACATGGCGGCGAAAAACTGACAAGGAGCATGCATCAGCTTTTTTGTAAAATATGATCGGACGAAAACATGTCGAACGATTGGAATTTAAGTGTGCTATGCCCAATCCTCAAAAAAGGGACCCCACAATCTGCGAAAACTACCGTGGGATAAGCCTCCTCAACATTGAATATAAGGTTTTATCGAGCGTATTGTGTGAAAGATTAAAGCCCACCGTCAACAAACTGATTGGGCCTTATCAGTGTGGCTTTAGACCTGACAAATCAACAACCGACCAAATATTCACCATGCGAAAACTAATACGGCTGTGTAAACTGACTTTGAGCGACACTTACAGCTCCGTCAGAATCGGAAAGATTTCTCCGAGCCGTACGATGCCAAATGAGGTTTCAGACAAGGCCCTATCGTGCGACTTCTTCAACCTGCTTCTGGAGAAAATAAACGATATTGATATCATCATTCTCAACATCCCCGCCGTTAGTTCTGCTTTCTCCAGATTGGACACGGAAGCAAAGCTGATGGATGTGGCAGTGAACGAGGGCATGACGAAATATTTCCTGTCATCAAACAAACAGTCGTCGCACTCGCGACTTGGCACTCACGTCGCTGTTGACAGTCATAACCTTGAAGTACGAAAATTTTGTCTATCTTGGAACTAGCGTAGACACCACCAACAGGCTGACATGGAAATCCAACGCAGGATAACTTTTTCTAACGGCTAAAGTGCTACTTCGGACTGAGTAAGCAATTGAGAAGGAAAGCCGTCTCTCGACAAACAAAAACCAAACTCTGTCAGTCACTCATAATTCCCGTCCCGCTATTTGGTGCAGAGGCGTGGACGATGACAACAACTGATGAGTCGACGTTGCGAGCTTTCGAGAAAAAGGCTCTGCGAAAGATTTAACCTCCTTTGCGCGTTGGCCACGGCGAATATCGGACGGAAATAATGAGTTTTGTTCGTAGAGAGAGGTGACGTCCGGGTGGACGAAAACACAGCAGCTCTGAAAGTATTCGACGCAGTACCGTAGGTGRAATCAGAGGAAAAAGGAGACATCTTCTCCGTTGGAAGAACGAGGTGGAGAAGGATCTGGCCTCGCTTAGAATTTCCAATTGGCGCCACGTGGCGAAAGGAAGAACCGACTGGCGCGCTATTCTTAAGTCGACTATAATGGCGTAAGCAGAGTCTACGTAAGTAAAGAAAAAGAATTGTTATAATTTACAGTAATAGATACATTCATTTTCTAATTTTTAATATTCGCACATTATGTGCAAACATAACTTTTAAATTAATGAATTCAGAACTATTAGTATTAAGTAACTTAAAATTTAATATTTTAAGAACTGAATGGTGATGGAGTCCAGCTAGGAAATTTCCTCCGAAATTCACAACTATCTAAAAGGAATGGGTATAATTAATTTTTTTTTAATTTTATTTACAATATACAAAACTTAATCTCTAAAACATAAATCTAACAAATTATTTCTTTTAAATCTTCGGCTGTATAGCTACTATCTACATTTAATGTTCGTGACGTTGAGCAATAACAAAAGCTCCGTCAGAATCGGGAAAGACCTCTCCGAGCCGTTTGATAAAACACGAGGCTTAGACAAGGCATTGCCCTATCGTGCGACTTCTCCTATCTTCTGCTGAAGAAAATAGCTGTAGAACTAAATAGAGAAGGTACCATATTCTATAAGAAGGGTTACCAAGTTCCGCGATTTGTTAGGGAATTCCCTGATTTTGACCTTCGGCACTGATCTCGTAAATTAAAAAATTACTTAATTGCGTGGAAGAATTCAACACCGAAACGTATATAAAGAAGCTTCGGGTAAGCGCAATTCTTTTTGGATAGCCCAAAAGGCAACCAGTAAACTCTAGCATTCTTATACAAGATTTGGGTTTAAATTGGTTCCGAAGTCACGAGGAAAAGGCTAATTGCTTTGCAAATCACCTAGAAAAGGTATTTCCACCTAACAACTTTAAGCTGTCAATCTTACCTACTACAGCTGAGAGTCGCTCGAGTCTTTTAAGACTACACCTTCCGAAATTATTAGAATAATAAAAGAACTTAAAAGTACAGATTATGACAGGAACTATATATGGTACTCAACGAAAGAATACAATATTATGAATTTTTTCCAGAAAACGATGACAGATAGCTTACTTAATAAACATTTATTTTCTTTATATACAAAATTTTATCCAAATATTTAAATAAAATCACGTCAAATCAATTATTTGCATCAGTGACTTCCATAATAGTTACATTCGAAGTTGCTTCTGACGGTATGACTGTGACAATTGGTCGATGATAACTGAAGTATGTTACAAAAGTATTAGACATCACATTATCAAGATATTTAATAAATACAGCATCTATTGTTGTTCAATATCTTGTAGTACATTCTCTCGGATTGTTGTTTGTTTCCAACTGAAATTCTTTTTGGAGGAACGATATTAATGGCATATAGATATGTATGAATGTCACCGTGGCAATGCAGGCCATGCAGAGAACGTTTACCATCACCAGAGAACGTAAAAGAATAGAGAATGCAGAGAACGTTTATAATAGAGAAGGTTCACTTCGCGGAGATCGCAAAAATATTTTTGGCTAACTCGGTCGAGATGGAAGAGTTTCACCACTGCCAGCTCGGYAGGAGAAATTTTAACATTTTCATTTGAACAGAGCTGAGCGTGAAATAAAAATTATGCTCAAAACTATATATTGCGCTAACAGACGTATGTTCGCTCTTTTACTTATATTTCTATACGGTTTACATGCAGACCGTCAGAAAGAATTCATATGAATTCTTTTTGTGCATATTTATGAATGCAGGTGCAATTGAATACACTTTAAT
>NW_017534906.1:7873-8874 GCF_001853355.1 Bactrocera latifrons
AATTAAAAAGTTTGGTTTTAAATTTTAAAATATGAATTAAAAAATGTAACCTTGCATCACCTGTTTAAAATGCAACCCTGCATCAGCCGTCGATTGGGGATATTAGAGCAGGACAGATATACCTTTTTATAYGACACTGCTGAATGAGCGCAACAAAGATGTATGATCACATTTATACGTACGTGTGAGGATAGAAAGCRCACTCTATGTGTTTACCCCCACGTTTACCCGCTACTTACCCACTGATTATCTGGTTTTTTACCCGTTCATGGTTGGCAGGGTATCATTCAAAATATATACATATGTATGTATGTATATTCACATGTATCATAACCATATGTGTTTATGCTGGCTTTCGCGAACTCAAATCATACAATATTATCAMTTGTCAGTAATGACAAGTGCGCGCTGCTCATATGTACATATGTATGCACATAAATATGTGCGTATGACAGTCCCACACAAATAATGCATACACAACATACACACTTGTATACATATACGTACACATGTAAATATGTCACCCCCAAAAACTACAAACATTGTTTTACAAAAACAACAATCGTTTGAAATAGCATCATACATACTTATATGCGTTCACATGTAGATATGTCACCCGSAAAAATTACAAATATTGTTCTAAAAAAACAACAATGGTTTCAGGTAGCATCAGCAGCGCCACAACGCAATATGGCAGCCAAATAGCTGATATCCAAATTTGTAGAAAAACATACAACAACAACATTTTCATTCATGAACGCAAGCGACTTTCAATAGGCAAACTTTCTCATTCATAAAGCAAACACCTCCCCGAGCATGCTTTTACCCACAAGCGTCTTTTCGCGACGATGGCAGAAGCTAAGAATCATAAATTGAACAATTTCTGATATTTGTATGAGAAGGAAAAAGTGACAACCCCGCAAATATAAGTATTAAAATATAATATATTAGAATAAAATTGACAACATAGTTTATTTGTCGATTTTCAAGTCAAGAAATGT
>NW_017534906.1:9064-14282 GCF_001853355.1 Bactrocera latifrons
TCAATGAAAATCATCCCTCCTAACTGCCCATATCTTGCTGCACCTCACGGTTTGTTTTTTTTTAAGTACATAGAAATTATTCTCTTAAGTACCACTTGCTTAAGTATCCGCATTCGCTTATGGGCCATATTATATTTTTATTTTTAACAAACCACAAAAATCTGTATCTTTGATTGTGGCACATAACCGGGATTGACTATTTGTCAAGGAATGTAAAAAATATTTTTACGCGGCGTGCAAAAATCTGCGTCAATATGTATGCAAGCTTACACACAAACATACATATTTACGCTGGTTTCTAGGCGAAGCTGTACAGCGGCAAGAAAAGGGGTGGTAATCGGCGGTTGGTTTATTTTTTCCACACAGCTCGGATTTTCTACCAACAATACAATGTTGTGACTCATTGTCGTCACATTGACTCTTTGAGAAAAAGTGAGCTTCGCCATTGGTTGTCCGTGTGAACGGAGATTTCTCATGAAGCATTGAGTGTACATGTACATATGTATACATAAAAATGTGGTATGTAGACATGAGTGTACATATTTTTATATATATGTGGCATGTAGRCAAATTTGCAAACATTATGCGTATGCAGAAATTGATGTGCTGAACACAAAGAGAGCGACAAACTTCAAGCGACATCTGTCAAATATTAAAATACACACGGTCTTATGGACACAGTTATGTAGCCGTGCAGCAGTCAAAATTGTTATTACTGATAAGTGATAATAAGCATAAACACATGATACATGTGAATATACATACATATGTACATTTATCACTATTGTAATATACTTAATTTTTATAATATATTATTATAGTTTGTTATATAAATACATACGTAATGAAGTATGCACATAAGTATGAATATATCAAATACAAGAAATAAATATGAATATTGCTTTGAAAAAGTTATTTAATTAAAGTATATTCAATTGCACCCGCATTCATAAATATGCACAAAAAGAATTCATATGAATTCTTTCTGACGGTCTGCATGTAAACCGTATAGAAATATAAGTAAAAGAGCGAACATGCGTCTGTTAGCGCAATATATAGTTTTGAGCATAATTTTTATTTCACGCTCAGCTCTGTTCAAACGAAAATGTTAAAATTTTTCCTGCCGAGCTGGCAGTGGTGACACTCCTCCATCTCGACCGAGTTAGCCAAAAATATTTTTACGATCTCCGCGCCGTGAACCTTCTCTATTCTAAACGTTCTCTGGAGAATGTTCACGATTACGGATATTTCACTTTTGGGATATTTAATGTTTTTGATGAGCATGTTTCACCACACCACAGAAAAATTATTAGCGTGTTTTACCACATTTAACATCAGATTACACGAAAATAGCCGAATTGAACATTTTCAGTGTTAAATAAGAAAAATTATGCTATTGCCGATGTTAAGGAATGTACGACTACAGATTCTCATATTTACAATGCGCAAACGACTTTGCATATAATTTACATATGTATGTATGTATATATATGTAATAAAGTCATGTTTATGTTGTTACCTAAATGCTTAATTAATGTGGGTTTGATAAGATATGTACATATATATTTGTATACAGAAATACATATTTATTTGCAGACCTTTAAAAGTTTTGATCACATGTTAGAAGGCCAAGCAGTCGCACATATTCACGTATGTATGTAATTCAGTGTCGGCCAAAATGCATTTTTTCTGCTGCGACGTCAAGCACGTATACTCACACGTATACTCTTCTGCCAGCTTCAGAAAAACGAAAGAGCCAGTAAACTGCTCGTATATCTAAGAATAGCTTGGGGGGGCCCGGGGCATAGGCTAGCTGCTGCGACGTCAAACACGTTTACTCTTCTGCCAGCTTTAGAAAAACGAAAGAGCCAGTAAACTGCTCGTATATCTATGAATAGCTTGGTTCGGCAGCAGCGTATGGCGAAGCTAATTATTTCAGTTGCGTTTCAGAATTCTGTGAGCTAGCACGTATGCGCAAGTTTAATTTTTTACACTGCCAGAAAATACCCCCTTGCGTAATTTATAAAAATGTTTAAAATTGAATGGGAGGCAATTTATTATTTTTTTTTTTTGTTGAAAATATGGAGGAAAAAGCCCATTGCCTCATTTGTAATAAAGTGATTGCACATCTTACACGTTATGCACTATGTAGACATTATGAATCCTCCCACAATCAGTACGATTTAATTTTAGGTACCGAATGATCAAGTCTGCTTTTGCAAAAAAAAGCAGAATACTATTTAMATTATTTCGATTATATTGATAATAATAACAAAATAACAGTAAAAATAAAAAACAACTTGAGTGTCCCAAAGAAAAAAATACGCTCCAAAAAGAAAAAGCCTCTTATATTGTATCGCTATCACTAGCAAAACAATGCCGTCCATTYACCGATGGGGTGTTCTTTAAAGAACTATTTCAAAATGTTTTAGAATGCTTTGGAGAAGAATGCAAAACATTGTGTAGAGTTATTGCGACTATTCCACTTTCAAAACAAGCTATTGCCCGTAGAACTGAAGATATTAGCTCATACATATATTCAAAATTATATGCAAAAACGACTGTCTGATTGCAAATTTTTTTCTTTGTCTTTGGATGAAAGAACGGATAATAACAATTTGTGTCAACTAGTAATGTGTGTTAGAACCATAAATGCAAATTTTTGAAGAAATTGTTTGTATTTCACCGTTGCACGGTAATGTCAAAGGCGAAACTTCATATGAAGCCGTAAATGAACATGTTTTTTCTATAGTTGATAAGAATAAATTGAGTTCAATTTGTACCGATGGGGCCAAAGTCATGGTTGACAAAAAGAATGGGCTTGTTGGTTATTTACTTAAAAATAATATAAAAATTCCCACCTTTCATTGTATCATACACTAACAAGCCCTTTTTGCGAAGGAATTTAATATGGTAGAGGCTATGGATATAGCCATAAAAATAATAAATAAAATAAAAGGAGGTCACCATGCCCTCAGCCATCGAAAATTCAAATAAATTTTAGACGAATTGCACGCCGAACATGGAGATCTACTTCTATATACCGAAGTTCGTTGGCTAAGCCGAGGCAAAAGTCTAAAAGGGGTATTTGACCTGCGAAAAGAAATTGTATTGTTGTTGGAGCAAGATTCTTCTTCTTCTTCACAAACTCTTCTCACCTCTTTGAAAAGTCCTGATTTTTTATTGGACTTAGCTTTTTTATGCGACTTCACAGAACTTTTGAGTAAATTAAACCTCTCGCTCCAAGGAAAAAATAAAAACATATTCGATTTGTTAACTTCAATAGACCAATTTGGATACAAACTCAAAATTTTAATAGAACAGGTTAAGAAAAATGATTCAACAAATATGCCATGTACAGCAGCTATTATTCAGGAATTCTCCAATCAAAACAAATTAGAAACATATGCAGATATAGTTGACCGYGTTTTAAAAAATTATGAAAATAGATTCAGTGATTTTAATATCATTCGAAATGTAATAGAGCTTCATAATAATCCCCTTATATTGCACCCTTCATAACCAAGACCCTGAGGTTCAAGAAGAATTACTAAAGATGCTGAGTGATTTATCATTGGCTATTGAATCAGGGATTAATTTTTGGAAGAAAATAGATGAAACAAAATATTATAACATGAAAACACATATTTTTAAATTATATTTCATGTTTGGATCCACTTATAGCTGTGAAGTTTCATTTTCAACACTTAAATTGGTCCAAAATAAGTATAGAAACAATCTTTCGGATCAATATATAGCTGACCTCATTCGAATTAAGGAGTATAATTCTGAGATAAATGTGGACAAAGTAATGGAAAACGCACTGATCAACATTTTTACAAATTGAACTTAAATCATTTTCATCAACATTATAAAAAAATTGGTCATTATTTATTCAGTGTACTTTTCTGCCAACACTGATGTAATTATATGAGCATGTAAACTAATTTGAAAGAACCATACGCATAATGTTTGTAAATTCATCTGTCCGCAACGTTGTATGGAAATGTGTACATTTATTGCTTCATGTGGAATCTCCGTTGTCACGGGCAAAACAATGGTTGAAGGTCACTTTTTGTCAAAGAGTCAATGTGTCGAAGAACTGACCGACGACAAGGCATCACAACATTGTGTTGTTTTTAGAAAATTCGAGCTATGCTGAAAACACAAACGAACGATCGCCAATTGTCGCTGTAATTGCTTCGCCTACAAGCCAGCGTAAATATATAAGTTAATACAACAAATATTTATTTCAACAATATTCATTACAACAATGAAGTTGTTAAAATTCAATAACTTACAAGTTGACACAACAAATACTTATTTAAACATAACAGCATGCATTGCAACAATGTTGTTGTTAAAGTTTAATAACATAAACAAACATCCGCTGCAACTCCCTGAATCAATCGCCATTATTGCTGATCAATAAATAATAATATCAACAACAGTAATGAACTTCAATATATTGTAAATTCTGACCATTCAACTCCAACTAAACTCTGCCGTTAAGATCGCCGACGCCGCTGCCGTTGAACCACCGCTAGCTTAAGGTATTTTTAAGATTTTATGTTTCAGTTTCTTTTCAAAACTCAATAAAGTAAAAACTTAACTGGCGCCCGAGCAGGGACCAACGAGGCTAGAAAACTTAAAAGTTGAACTTCGTTGGACATAGGTGGATTGCAAGTCTTGTAAGSCAAGCCCGCAGGACACCTTCTACTCTAGAGTAACTTGCAGGATCCCTAATAGGGACCAGACGAACCAAACGGGAGAGATCCGCACTACCAAGAAGGGCAGCCACAATAAAAACATAGCAATGTAAGTTAGATTTAAGTGAAAATTAAGTGTGAAAATTTAAAATTTATAAAATCTTATTACTATATAAAATCCCAAATTAAAATTTTAAAGTGAATATTATCTGAGAATTTTGAAATTCTATATAAAAAATTAAAGTATATACTTAAGTAATGTGGAAATTATTGAAAAAATTATAAAGTGAATATTATCTGGAAATTTTTAAATTCTATCATTACGCAAAGTGGAAATTATAAAAAAAAATATAAATTAAAATCGATAATAAAATAATAACTCCCACTTTTGCAAACAATTAACTTKACGAAGTTTTGCACGTAAAAGTAGTATAACTTAACCCAATTCTGCGATTCCTACCCAAAGGACCCTCCAGGATAAAAGGGTAAAACTAGCTACTGGTTTTCAC
>NW_017534906.1:14332-16429 GCF_001853355.1 Bactrocera latifrons
GATCAAAATGATTGATTGAGGCGAATGAGAAATAAACGTATGATAGTAAAAATAGTCCAATTAAGTTAATAATATAAAATGAATTTTTGAAAAACGGATGGCTAATCCAAGCAATTTTATTAGACCTATAATAATTACTATTGAAGAAAATCCCCACCAACGACAAAGACAGATACAAAGACAAGCGATATTTCAAACCAACAGAAATATGACTCAACCTGGCGATTTAACAAATGCCATTCTTGAAGTTTTATATGAACAATTACCAACTTTGTTACAACAGACTCAAATTCAAACATTTGATTTTACTAATGTAGAGTCTCAAGGAATTGATCAAGAGCACCAAGGTAATTTAGGAGAATTAGACAAAGTGTCTGACAAATTAAAAAGTCTAAGAGAATTTTCCGGTGACCCAGCTGAGTTTTGCATATGGAAAAAAAGTGTACACRGAATTTTCAGAACATACGAACACACAGTTGGTACGGCAGAGTACTTTGGTATTTCTCATACCACTTCTTCCACCTAGAATTAGCACACTGCAAAAACCAACTATAAATCCCAATTCGCCCAGAACTATAACGTACAATGACCATTATACCAACCATCTCGTCCTATGGTTGCCAAACCAGAACCGATGGACATTGACAGAAGTATCCAAACTAAGCAGATTAACTAAATGAACCGACCTCAATTAGATTTAGGTAAAATACCACACATGCCCACTGCCGCGACAACCAAACGACAAAGGAATTTTAATATTCAGACGGACACTTACCAACAAACAGGTACAGAAGACCCCGTACCAACTCTGGCTGATTGTCAGCAAACTATCTCAGAGCAAGAAGAACAGACAGAATACGATGAAACACTTAGCGACTATACCGAAGTTATTGAAAATAGAGACCAATGACAAACTGACCTATACACTAACGTTAAAGCCATATACGCACAAGTACAGACACACCAGTATACTAAAAACTCTATCAGTACCCCATGGCTTTGAAAGACGAAGCTAATAAACAAATTAAAGAACTTTTAGATAACAATATAATACGATCTGTGGGGATTGTCCCCAAAAAAACAGATGCATGAAAAATAAAAAATACAGAATGGTCATTGACTATAGAAAACTAAAAAGTGCCACAATAGCGGACAGATACCCTGTACCAGACATTAACAGAGTACTTGTACAGTTAGGCAACAATAAAATATTTTCTGTGTTAGACCTCAAGAGTGGATTCCATCAGATTCTCATGAAGGATAGTGACATAGAAATAGCAGCGTTCTCCGTGAATAACGGAAAGTACGAATTCACTAGACTACTCTTTGGGTTGAAAAATGCTCCCTCAATATTCCAACGCGTCCTTGATGATATACTTAAGGATCACATAGATAATATTTGTTATATTTACATTGACGATATTATTGTCTTTAGCAAAGATAAAGAAACTCATTATAAAAATCATGACCTTAAATTCAAAACTCTAAATGCAGCTAATATTAAATGCCAACTAGACAAATGCGCGTTTTTCAAAAACAAAGTAGAATTTTTAGGCTTTGTTATCTCGGACAAAGGAATAGAAACGAATCTGGCAAAGGTAGAAGCCGTAGCCAACTATCCATGCCCAAAAACTCTTAAAGAACTGAGATAATTTTTGGACTATCAGGATATTACGAGGTGTGTTCAAAAAGTATCGCGAATTTTGAATTTTCGCRRSYTACGTATATTCGAATTTCGAATTTTTTGTGGCGTTATGTTGGTACTCATGTCTCTCACTTATGCCGACAAGCTCGGCCATTTTGAATGTTCATTTAATTGTTGACAGCTGCTTTGCTTGCACGTGTTTTGGATCGTCTTCGATTGTTACCTATTCAAAAAAATGGATCAAAGAACCTGTATCAAGTTTTGTGTGAAAAACGAAGTTAAGTGCGCGGATGCATTCTGAATGTTGACTGTGGCATACGGAGAAGCTACTTTGGACCGAAGTAACGTTTATCGGTGGTACAAAATGTTCCCAGAATGCCGAGAAGATATGACAGAAATTGGCTTTTGCACCACGATAACGCCCCTGCTCACACATCGTTGCTTGTGCGCGA